>NC_057798.1:24050333-24281457 GCF_018294505.1 Triticum aestivum | reverse complement strand
CGAAAGTTAGCAGTCGTTGGCTTCAGCCCCCACGCATACAATGCGGGGGTGTTCGTGAAAAAATGTGCTTACTCACTCTTTATCAAACGTCTTGGTCCATTAAGAAGGTGATCGCACGTCGAACTAGGTAACCGGACTATATAGCTGTAACACTTTCGCTTAGCCGCGGGATTCTAACGTTGGGGCTACTATGTAGCCCCTGGTACCTTTGCGTGCATCCGAATACAGGCGCGTATGTACATGGCCGGGAAATGGCCCGTTGTTAATGCGGAGGAATCCTAGAGATTCCGGTGAGTCGTCGAGTGGTTGACCAGTCTCTCGCTGTATCATGATAGTCAGTTTTCGGCTTTCTCTAGTGAGGTGCTCATCCGGAATAACCAGGGCACAATCGCAGTAATTCTCCTTTGGCCACCTTAGCCGATAATAACGGAACGTAAGGCGGCAAACCCAGGAGCCGGGCAAACCCAACATTTGACCAAAGACATGATCCGGAACTGATGCATATAAGGCCAAACTCGTGACGCCGAACACTCCCGAAGGTATTCAGACTTTATAACAGATGATGGGCTCAAGAATGCCCATTCATTATAAACCATGTGTTTCCAGGTACGTGCATTAATCTGTCGTGGCGAAATGCCAAAAACCAGTATCCTCAACCCATGGGATGGTTAAACAACAAGAGGCAATAGAAAAGCTTTACACAGGGGCTTAATCTAAAAAGAAACCTGTTGAACGGGGCCCTGCTGCACGTCTGCGCCTTTGTCTCCATTGTGCCGGATCCTGGAAGGGTATCGCGCGAATGTTGTGTGCGGAAAAGGGAAACTCATAGAAGAGTGAACCGTAAGTATGCGATGGATAGTAAAAATGTAAGATGCTGGCCTGCCAATAAGGTTGAGCCAAGTGTGGGGCTTTATTATTAGCCCCTGGTATCCACTATAGGATTACATATACGGTGCCCTGGTTTGATATGGGCTGCCGGACTCGTCTAACCGTGTTTGTAGTCCTAACGACCCGTCATATTTTTGTTAGAGGCCGCTTAGTCTGGCCGTTAGGGCCGTCGCGTGTTCCTCTTCGCGCGAAGAGCGCTCTGTTATTCCACTAATGGTGATGACGCCACGTGGGCCGGGACATCTTGAGTGTGAGGTAGCCGTAGTGCGGCAATGCGTTGAAGCGGGCGAAGGCCGTTCTTCCAAGCAATGCTTGATAGCTGCTTTGGAAGGGTGCGATGATGAAGACTAGTTCTTCGCTTCTGGAGTTGCCTGGGGAGCCGAATGTTACCTCCAGTATGATGGAGCCCTTGCTGTAGGCTTCAACGCCTGGTATCACCCCTTCAAAGGTGGTGTTAATCTTGCTGATTCTGGATGAGTCTATCCCCATCCTGCGGACAGTGTCCTCATATATTAAATTGACACTACTGCCGCCGTCCATGAGGACGTGGGTGAGGTGGTATCCGTCGATTATTGGGTCAAGCATCAAGGCATCTGATCCTTCGCGCCGAATACTAGCTCGGCCGTCCAGGTGATCGAAGGTGATCGGACGAGACATCAAGTAGTTAGGTGTGGGTATGATGGGCTCTATATCACGCGCGTCTTTATGGGCGCATTCGTGCCTTCTCAAGGATGTGCGAGTCGTGTGGATCATATTCACTGTTTTAACCTCTGGTGGGAATTTTTTCTGTCCCCCAGTGTTCGGCGGGCGAGGTTCATCCTCATCCTCACTTGGTGTTTCCCTTCCCTTGTGTTCGGCATTCAATTTGCCAGCCTGCTTGAAGACCCAACACTCTCTGTGCGTGTGGTTTGCAGGTTTGTCAGGGGTGCCGTGGATTTGGCACAATCTGTCTAGGACTCTATTCAGTCCGGACGGTCCCTCTTTACTGCCTTTAGATGGTTTATTTTGCTGATTAGGTCGAGAGCCCCTAAATTCGGCATTAACCGTTGTGTTATCCGAGCTCTCCTCCTTGTTTTGGCATTTATTTTTATTACGCCGTGGCTTCCCGTTGCCATTCCTTATTTCGGATGTGCTGGGGTTGCTGGTGCCTTTACAGGCTAGCCAGCTATCTTCTCCCGTGCAAAAGCGGGTCATAAGGCTTGTTAGGGCTGCCATTGTCCTTGGCTTTTCTTGGCCGAGGTGTCTGGCGAGCCACTCATCACGGATGCTGTGTTTGAATGCCGCTAGGGCTTCGGCATCCGGACAATCAACGATTTGATTCTTCTTGGTGAGGAATCTGTTCCAAAGCTTTCGGGCGGACTCTCCGGGCTATTGGATTATGTGACTTAAATCGTCAGCATCCGGAGGCCGGACATAAGTCCCTTGAAAATTGGCCCTGAAAGCGTCCTCGAGTTCCTCCCAACTCCCAGTTGAATTTTCGGGGAGGCTTTTCAACCAGTGCCGAGCTGGTCCCTTCAGTTTGAGGGGAAGGTATTTGATGGCGTGAAGGTCATCCCCATGAGCCATATGTATGTGCAGGATAAAGTCCTCGATCCAGACCCCTGGGTCTGTCGTTCCGTCGTATGCCTCTATGTTCACAGGTTTAAAGCCCTGTGGGAATTCATGGTCCAGTACTTCATCAGTAAAGCATAGGGGGCGAGCAGCCCCTCTGTATTTGGATGTACTGTGGCATGCCGTCGGCTGTTGTTGTGTTCGTTGTTTATTCCGAACTGGTGTTTGGTTGTCATAACTTTTTTGACGACCATAGTCCCCCGCCGGGGTGTGTCCTTTAGATCCGTAGATGGACCTAGTTGCGCCAGCTTTCTTATCCAGGTGCTCACGTAGATCATGCGCGTCTTCGGTAGTTGCTTTATTGCGGTTATGAAGTGGTACATCTTGTCTCCTGGTCATGTTACTCTTTGGTGGAACAGCCTCGTCGTCGAATTCTGGCAGTAGCTTACGTTTTGGGTAGCTCTTTGTGTGGCGATCGTCGCCATATCTTTCTTCAGTGTCTAGCACTTTGTTCCATCTGCGATTGAGCGTTTCCTGTGCGGCTTTAAGCCATTGCTTTTGCCTCTTCAGACTTCTCGCTGTGGCCATAAGCTTTCTGTGGAGGTTCTCTCGTTCCACGCGTTCCTCCGGAATGATGAACGCGTCATCGTCCGGACTGTCTTCTTGTCCTGGGCCGGTTTGATGAACTCGTCCCTCTGGATCATTGTCTTCGGGCGTCTGCTCCGAACTATGCTCGGCGTGACCTGGTTCGTCCTGCTCCATCGCTGGTTCCGTTTGGTCGTTGTTGCCTTCGGGGTTGACTGGAGTATCCATTCTTCTGGCGCTCTTGCTGATATTTTTACTGTTGCTGGATTTGGAACGGCGTCTGTGCCGTTGCTTTGGTTTTTGCCCAGGGGTTTTATCTTCCGGATTGTCACCGTCGTCTTCCTTGGGTGTATCTACCATGTATATGTCATGTGACGAGGCGGGAATCCGGTACCCCATAGATTCTGAGTCTTCTCCTGCATCGTCGTCCACACCGTCGATGCCTTCGGAGTCGAAGTCAAGCACGTCGATTAAATCATCAACCATGGCTATCAAGTGGGTGGTGGGTGGGTAACGAATTTCTTCGTCGCCTGCTTCCCACTCGAGCCGGACATAGTTCGGCCCGGAATTCTCTATCAAAGAGAGAATTTTAAATGAGTTTAGTATGTCGCCAAAGGGCGAGTGCTGAAAGATGTCTGCTGCGGTGAACTCTATTACTGGAGGACAACCAGGCTCGGCGGACTCGGGGACGCACGGACTGGAACCTACAACCGGATATGAGTCCGGGGGTCCGGAGTCATAGGCTTTCCCAGAGGTGGGGCCTGTGTTCGGCCCCATCGCCGATGAGGGCAAATTGAGTTATTCCTTTAGTAGAAAAGGAATATTCCCAATAAAAAGAATATTAGAGTTTGGGCTAGGATGAAAATGGCAAGGTCTCGGGAAGGGTTTGAGGATGACAAGCCACTCTGAAAAGAAAGAAGAGGGCATCTTCTTCAGTTTCCAGACCACAAAGCCACGGAAAAAGAAATCTCAAGCAAAAATCTCAGAAAAACAAAAGAAAAAGAAAGGGCCAAAAATCAGGTTGTGACATGCATTGTCGGATCTAGCCTCATTTCCATCCATCTCTTACTGTCAGATTTTACCCTACAACATCTGCCCTGTCAGACTTGATGACGATGCACTGGCGTCGTTTCCCTCTTGGGGGTGTCGTAGATGAGTGCAGGTCCTAGCCCCAACAACTTCTTTGGGTTGGTGTGGTTCTTCTCTTGAAGCATCCTCGGCGTTGGCGGGCAGTTATACCTGGCCATAAGTTGGGCCAGGTCGGGCCTAATAAAGGCCGTAGAAGAAAACCTAAGCCTGGGCTACGCACAACCTAGATTTCAGGCCTAGGCCCGACCCATAAGAGGAAAAGCCCGCCGGGCCTTGAGCCGGACATCTTACCTAAAACGCAAATATGCCAAGCCCAAGCCCGACCCGACCTTCGGGCTCAAAACTTAGGCCCAGGCCTGACCTGCGGGCAAGACCGGGCATGGCCGGGTTACCCGGCCAGGTATAGCAGGCAGTGGACTCATATGACTCCTTTCTTTTACATGTGATCGTGCAACCTAGTCCTCTGTGCTCTTCTGCTTGCCGGCAGGGTGCTTCTCGACCCAGAAGAAGGCAGTGGGTGCTCTCCAGCGACATGTCGGTGGAGAGCTGGACGCAAAATCCAATGGTTGCAGTCGTGGTGCCTTCTGATTGTTGCGTTCTCGCTGGCAGCAAGTCGGCGACGTCTAGTGGTGTGCCCGTTGCATTGTTGGTGGCATTGTGCTTGTGCTATCTTGTCCTTTTTTATCAGCTTTGTAAGAAAATATTCTCAACACTTTGTATCATTTGAGCGTGTGACTTTTATATATGTAATAGAATGAGGCGAAAGCTTGTTTCAACAGATAACAACATGAGACCCCAATCTCAATCTGTCAGAAGTTATCTTCCACAGAGGTTGATCGGTGATTTGCCTAAAGGAACGAGTCGTCCGCTCAAGCACAGCAGCTGAGCTGGAGCCAGTGACTAGCAATTTTGTACACAACGAACGATGATAGATAAACGTGGCCTGTGGGGAAATATGTCCCGCTACCTCAAGGGGGGGAATTCGACCTTTGAAGAGAAAGGAACGAAAGCTGGCCGTATGAGACGGACGCCGACACTTGTTGGAAGCCAGCTGTGCCTGTTTGCTTCCCACGCGCGCGTGCGTGACGTCCACGATGGTGACGGCTTTGCGGCGGCCCCCACGACCGGCAGACGGCAGTCCAACGTTTGACTCGGCCGCCACCTGGAGTTTTGGTGAAAAGGGCGTGAGATCCAGAGATGCGGATAGGACAGAGATCGAGAGAGATAAACCCACGGCCCGGCCCCCCCAACCAAGTATCCAACCACCACTGGCACTGCCCCGTCCGTCCTTTTCGAGCTCCGCAACTCCGTCTCCAATCCCCAAATCGGAAATTTTGTTGATCTTATCCATCTCGTCGGCGGCGAGAAGCATGTCGGACTACGTCCCCTCCTCCACCCAGATCCAGGCGCTGAGGCCTCGGTCCCTCCGCGGCGCGCTCTGCGTCACCCTCGCTCTGCCCGGGGCCCTGCTCGTCCGCTTCTCCAGGAGCCTGCTCGCCGCCGTCACGCTCACGTGGCTACCCAGGACCTACCTGCGCGTCCCGGTGGACGGGGCCGATCAGGAGGCCATTTCGCCCCGCCGCGTTCCGAGCCCCGTGGAGCTCGATCCCGCGCAGGTGGCGGCGCTCACGGCCGCCCTTCGCCTCGCCATCGTCGCCGGGGCCCTCTCGGTCCCCTCTCTCGCCCAGCGCCGGGCCGACGCGTCCGACTCCGACTCCAGCGACGACGACGACGAGGAGCGCGGCTGCTCTGATGATCAACACCTATGGTATCCACTCATCCAGTCGCTGGGAGGAGGGGACGCCGGTCTGTTCGTCTCCGGCTCGGCTGCGTCTCTGGCTGAGCTGACTGGTGCGCCGGGATTGTACAGGTACGTGCACCACCAATCGTTTCTGCTTGCCGTGTCTGTGTTTGATTTGGCACCGTGCGTGCTCATCAATGTTTGATTTTAGATTTTAGTCCGTAAGTATACCCATGTAACTTGTCAATCAGTTCGTGATCCTGTCCGCTGTATCATCGTGGTGCTCAATTCGAACGGTAGCGCTTTTGGGTCGAGGTTTACAGTTTTTTCCTCGGCCTTTCCTTTTCCATGAACAGGGGCCATTTTCACTTTCTGGACGTGTCTGTTTTGTTTGTCTGTCAGCTCTGTGTATGTGTGTGGTGTTTTTATGTGTCTGAAGACAAGCGGGCATGGGGCAGCTAGTTGGATGTTCTGAACCGATCACAATCAATTCTTCTGAACCGATTATAACACTAGAGCGTCCAACTACTGAAATGTTCATTTCCTAATGTGCAAAAGGTTGCACTTGGCCAACATTTAGATACCCTGTCTTGGAAACCTGTCTTGCAAATGTTGATGTTCAAAGCAGGGTAAACTGCTATGTCCAGCTTTTGCTCGTTTGGGGACGCAGCAGGCCGTGCAGCCATGGCCTTATTTCAATTGACACCTCCCTAAACATCTTCCTTTGTGCTATCAACTATGGAAGATAAATAAAATTTTAAATGCATATGTTTCCTGTCGATGCTTGCAAAATACTCCCTCCGTTCCGAATTACTTGTCTTAGATTTGTCTAGATACGGAGGTATCTAGCACTAAAATGAGTCTAGATACATCCGTATCTAGACAAATCCAAGACAAGTAATTCGGAACGGAGGGAGTAATGTTTAGTTTTTCTTGGCAAACTATCCTCCCTGCGTGCACATGCAGATCATTCCTCGTATGGTCAGTTTCAAGCAATCACTTCTGTTGCTCCTTTGTTCACTCGGGTTTGAGCAATTTGAATTCAGAGCGATACCGACTCCTCCGATCACCGTGTACTGTTATTTTTTTCTTAGACTCCAAGCAAACTTCTGCTGCCAACCTCTTTTGATACCTTTCTCTTCTTTATATAGAAGTCAGGTTCGAACAATTTTAGTGATAAATCTCTAGGTGATTAGCCATGAAGCAGTTTAGGATGCCAAGAACATGCAGTCTCTCCATACCGCACTTGGTCTCTAGCATCCCACAAAATGGCTCCAACACCGTGATTTTAGTCTCCTAGACGCTTTGGAAAGAAAATTACAAGCACGTGTAGAGTAGCGAAGGGAGAATGACCCAGGACATTATCTTTGTCGTCTGTTAAGAAGGGGTTCTTTGGAGGATGCAGGAGCCATAGGCTATGATAAAATGTTCAGTCTTATGACCATGCCGTGCGTAGTTGTGTAATGTATCTTTTATTATGGGGTGGTTGCCCATTGCTGCTCTTCAACACATAGCTCTGGCTGTTTGTCTCGTTCTGTTGTATTGTATCTTTTTATCTTCTTACTTAATGCAAACATGGGCAGTCCTACCTGTTCTCTATGAATAAAATTTTCTGAATCTTGTTGTTGAGGTGTAAATAAGACCTTCTCACTCTCATCACAGTTCACAAGTTACCTGTGTACCTACGCAGAGCTTTTGCTTGTTATTTTGTACACAAAGCTCTCTTTGTGTAGTAATAAAATGTTCAGTATCTCTCAAGGAGAATCAACATGTGGTTGGATGGTTAGGAGGGTGGTTTAACCCCAAGCCCACCAGGGATCAAACCCCAGGTTTAACGCCTGTCTCATAAACTTGGAATATTCTTTTAGTGGGGGGTGACGTTCCCTTCAAAATCTGCCAGTTCAGTCTCTCGGAGGTGCTCATGGGGGTACGGTGCGCGGCTATGCGCGTGTGCGTTCATTAGGGTGAGTGTATCTGTGTGTATGTGAGTGTCTACGTCTGTACTGTGTTTCTCAAGAAGAAAAAGGAAATATGTACCTCTGAAGGCTAAACTGCCTTAGGAATCCCTGCTCCGATGCAAACTAACAGTCTTCTTGCTGACAATCTTACCTTTTGCCCCCCAACTCTTTTCATCTATTCTCAAGTGGCTTGGAGGTTTTAACTCACTACTAGTACAACACACAATACTAGGAAGTTTTGTCGTAGATATATTTTGTCGCGTCAACAATACACCTGAACTCATCATTCCATTAAAAGGCAGAGAACAGTAGAACACTTTGCCCCAGGGGAGGGGGCAGAGCACCCAAAAACGAGGATGGGGGCAAACAATAGACTAAAAGTCTGACAAGCTAAAACATTATGTCTTGAGGAATATTGTTTCTCTTATGGCTTATTATGCCCCATTCTCCTAGCATTGTCTCTTTCCAGTCCAATAGTTTTTGCAAATTTTTATTTTGTGCTGAATACTAAAGTAGGTGGTTTAAATTAGTTTAACCGGCCCATAATCTTTACATTGGTTCCTTGGAAGTTAAAATTAACAGATATGCAATGTTAGTTCAAACCTTTCACTAAGTGATAATACATTCATTCTCAACACCAATCATACTAAATAAAGAGAAAGAAAAGGATGCATATACATGTTGATGCCATCTAGAACATCCCCAGACAAGTCATTAAAATGCGTGGCAATTTTCCAAATTCAGACAGAGTTGGTAATTTTTAAGCAAAGGTTCTGCTTTAAGCCACTTGTGTGCTTTAAACCAGGTATATTATGAAAGCATATACTTCTAAATCTTGTGCATATTGAAGCTAATCAATCATGTTGTGTTTGTCTTTACATTATGAGGTTTCTGCGGTGTGTAGTTGAATTGATGTTCTTTGTGAAGATGATAGTGTCTTAGGTGCTTTCTGATTTATATGAAACTTCCAGAAACCTTGCATGTATGCATTTTGTAGTACATACATTCTAAAGTTTGACTCTTGTCCATATTACAGACTGTCTGATTTAAATGAGAACCCATTGATCCTCACAGCAAGGGCAGAAAGCTTTTCAGGTCCTTGCGAGTTGACCGATGAAACAACAAGGACTTGGGGCATGATGCTCAAAATTACTACCAAACTTGTTTGTTTAAGTAAGCGGCAATTACATGAGCAGAATCAGGAATTAGCTGAAGAACGATTTGCAGAGGTAGCCAAGCAATCTTTAGAGCTGATCCTTGAGGTTGCCTGTTCATTCAGTGATGCGGAATGGTCTGATGTCCACATTTCGCAACAGCTGACTGTTTTTGACACACTTGTTGATGTCCTATTCAATATACAATACTTGCCTTTCGGTGGATCTGGTGAGGTTGCTGGCATTGTTAATAAGATGGTGAATTCTTTCAAAGGCGTAATTCAGAGGACTTCAAATGACATCCGTAGCAGCAAGGAATCTATTATTCATCCAGCAACTTTTATTCTCATACAAGTCCTGGAATTTTTTGGTCGTAACAGAGAGATGGTCCAGTCAATACTTGAATCTGGAGATTACAACACTGGCCCATGCTCTGACATGTTTGATTGTTTGGTATCTAAGCTCAAGGAATGTGCAGAAGTAATTTTCCAAGAAAAGGGACAAAGGTGCATATTCTTCTTGAATAACACAAATTATGTTTTGCAAAAGAATTGCCACTCAGGATTACTCCCTCCCAGTGTAGCGAGTAATCTAGTATCACTGATGGACCAGCACATCGTGAGCTACCTTGAGGAATATTGGTTTCCACTTGTGAGGTATTTGGATGGTGATTCTCTGAAGAAGCCACGCGGTTCTTCCTTGGATAAATTTACCAAAGAGTTCTTTACCATCTGTGATAGCCAGATGACTTGGAAAGTTCAAACTAGCCTCAAGGAAAGACTGCGTGAACGGATAGTGGATTTGATTGTTCCAAAATATGTAAACTTCTTGAAGGCTCTGCAGGAAAATCCAAGTTCTTGGTTGAAGAGGGTGTGCCGAGCCAGGTCTGAGAAGCCGATTTATCCTGCTCCACAACTGGAAAAGGTGATCAGGGGACTCTTTGAAAGATAGCATCTAGAGGGCACGAAACTCGTACAGGGTCGGTGCATTTATCATATTTTAGCATTTGGAGATCATTTTGTCTGGTGGTATTTTCAGGTGATGGTCCTGCTTGTTGTATTAGCAGGATTCAGCCTACTATTGGTCTGGTGTATAGCTATTCATTACGTGTATGTAGTGCTGTAGAGGAAGTTTCTCTGAGAAACCCACGGAATTGTTCTGTTCCATCTTCCATGTATAGTCGTAGCTAGAAATATATACACGCTTTGCTCGCCGTCGGAGAATATCTGGTTCGGTCATTGTTTCTCTTGCTTTTATCTACTGTATTTATTATTAGAAAAGAAAATATATGGCCGCACAAACTGATCGTCAACGCAAGCCAGCCCGCCCGCTGAGGAGCATGCTGCTAATCCTGGCGAAACTGTGGATGGTACTAGCCTGAAGCTCACTTTCAATCGCCGTCTATAAACCCTCGCACCATGAACACCATACGGCGCGTTTGGTTCAGGACAGGTAACATTTTCGGATTTGTAATTAGAATGCACTGTATATGGCTGGGCATTGGGTGATTACGTGAAGTGTTTGGTTCAACAAAGGGTAGGTTTCCAATTCAGAGTGTCCGGAAAAAAGAAGGGTTGAGAAGGGACAGACCTGGCCGGCATGGCTGCTCGCAACGGAGAAGGCGGAGGTCCGGCCAATGTTGCTTTGCGCCACGAAGAAGGGGCAGGTCCGGCCGGCTTTCCTGCTTTGTGGTAGAGATGGGAGAGGTTCGGTCAGCGTTGCAAACTCGTGGCAGGAAAGAGGAAGGTCTGGCCGGCGTTGTTGTTCATAATGGGGAAGGGGGAGGTCAACCTGCCTTGTTGCTTGCGGCGGAGAAGGGAGAGACTGCTACAGCTGTGCCGCCGCCGGAGGACCAGCCGGCAAAGCCGGGCCGTGTCCCGCGATGGTGGTGGTGGAGCGGATCCGTCCCACACCGCCACACATGCATCCCCACACTGCCGGTCCAAGATCAGAGGAGAAAAACAGGTCTAATCTTTCCAAAAGGGGAGATTTCTGCATAGTGCTCCAAGTATAATTTCTGCCTTTAAACTGAATTTCCACCTGCACAAGTTCACTAATACCTTCATTAAAAATCATCATGTTACTAGACAGGTAATATGTTTGGGCCTTGCCCACGTAACTCTTCTGCCCACGTGCGAACTCCCATATAGGCAGTGGCGGAGCTAGCTTTTGACGACAGGGTGGTCCGCTCCCCCCCCCCCTCCCAATTTTTTTTTTGATAACTAATATGGCATGTGAACATTCTAACTAATTATGAATAGGACAAACAAATAGATTAATATGGTCTTACGAACACACTAAACTTCACAATTCGATCTCAGTTTTATATAAAGAAGCCTACATAGTAAATAGTACATGGCTGCCATGAAGGTATCAAATAGAAACACTAATCATGGTACATACCTTGAAAAGTTCAGAAAGACTATGTTTCTGGCCTACGCTTTTGCATTGCCATGAAGGTATCAATTATGTCATCTTCATTCACCTCGGAGAAAGCATCCCTCTCAATGTATGTAACTAGGCAATCATCCAAAAGACTGTCACCCATCTTATTTCTCAACTTGCTCTTGACTATACTCATGGCAGAAAATGCTCTCTCAACATTTGCCGTTGCCACCGGTAGAATCAATACCAATTTTAAAAGCAAGTACACCAAATGATGAACTATGTGTCTCCCTGTTTGAACAAGCTTAACCGAGAGATCAACAAGATTTCCAAGGCCTTGGAAGTTCTCATCATTTCTCATGTCATCAATATAGTTATCAAGTTGTAGTTCAAGGTGTATCAGGTCGGCACTTGAAAAGTCATTGGGATAAAATTCAGCAAGTCTTCGTACCTAGTGTGCATCAAAAGAAACAAATGAGTTGAAGAGATGCAATAGCAATTTTCAAAGCAATACAAATTTTAGAAGCAAATTTGCATACCTTTTGTGCATCAAAAGCAGCAAATGAGTTGGCGGGATTCAAAGCAGACATACAAGATAGCAATTCCATATTGATCTCATCAAACCGATTTTCAAGCTCTTGACTAATTTGATCAATGACTCCAAGAAAAACTTCTCTTCTAAAGTGATCATCATTTGTTTGGGGTCGAGCAAACCGTGTTGATCTTCCATAAGGCACATAATTATCTTCCATTATAGGAACTTGAATGCCATGCTTGTTACAAAATAGTGTGACCTTTTGCAGAAATGCCTCCCACCCATTAGACCTAAGTTCTTGTATTCTACTTTTTGCAGTTCTAACAAGTGCCATTGCAGTAAGAATATCTTGGTCTCTTCTTTGCAAACAATCAGACAAATCACTTGTGTATCCAAGAATGACAAGCATCAAGTGTGCATTGAAAATAAAGTCAAATGACTCAAACACTCCAACAATAGTATGAATTTTGGGCCAATCACTTCTTTGTGAAGCATCTTGTCCAAGAGTTATGAGCACATCACGGATTGTGGGATACATAGCAATAATGTTGAGAACAGTTTTGTAATGAGAGCCCCACCGAGTATCACCAGGCCTAGGTAACCCCATCTCTTGATTCAAACCACTCCTAGTTTGTAACTCACCACATTCAAGTAGTTTCATGATATTGTGAAGTCTAGCATCTCGAAGCATGTCATGACGCTTACAAGACACTCCAATAACATTCGGTAATAAAGACACTCGATCAAAAAACCACACACAATCATCATTTCCCTTGGCAACAGCAACAAGAACTAGCTGGAGTTGATGTGCAAAACAATGATCAATGTTTCCAGTCCTTTAATTTCCCCTCTCATATTACTAGCCCCATCATATCCTTGCCAACGAATTTGAGTTATAGTCAAACCATGATCAGTAAGTAAAGTTGCAATTGCTTCCTTAAGTGACAATGAAGTAGTGTCACTTCCATGAACAACTCCAAGAAAGTGCTCACACGGCCTTCCTACTTTATCAACAAAACGCAAGCACAAAGCTAGTTGTTCTTTATGTGATACATCACTAGACTCATCAGCTAGAATAGCATAGTGCTCATCACCAAGTTGATCAAATTTGCTTTCTAGTAAGTACTGCACAACATTGAATAAGCTGATGTTGTATCTGATGAGAAGTCAATTTGCAGTTACCTGGTGCATTCTTCAAAACATACTTATTTGCCTCCTCACTATTTGCTGCAAGCCACTTCAATAGCTCAAGGAAGTTTCCTCTATTGGTAGACTGTTCACTTTCATCATGCCCACGAAATGCCAATCCTTGATGAAGAAGAAACTGCAAGCATCTAAGTGAATACTTCAACCTCATCTTGTAAAGACGTAGATCCTCACTATTTACCTTCACATAAAGATCATCAATTGCTGCACGAGGATTCACAAATAAGTTATATCTCTCTTGAGCTGCATTGTGCACACTTGTTACGCAACCAACATGCTTAAGAAGAGCATCCTCTCTATTCCAATTACTCCAACCACCATCAGTAAATGCATTAGTACCCTTACCACTAGTTTTTTTCTCTTTGAACAAGTAACATACAAAGCAAAATGCAGATTCCTTCTTGATACTATATTCAAGCCAACTATGATTATGAAGCCACAAAGGATTGAATGAACTCTCTACTCCCAATTTTTCTTTTTTTAAAGTTATGTGCATAAGGTTTGAATGGCTTTTTAAGGATATATGCTCTTCGAAGTGCATCTTGATCATTGACGGGATAACTTGCAATGGGTAGCCTTTTCCCAGGATCATGTTTAAGATGACTAAAATCATAAACCGGTGGCGATGCGGTGACACATCTTCAGTTTGCTCTATGGTCACATTCGACATAGACAATATTGGTTCTTCACTTTGCTCTTCAATCACAATCGGCATACACACAACTTCGCTGGTTTGCTCTTCAACCACATCCGACATATTCTCCGCCTTCTTCTTCTTCCCTATTTTCATAGCTTCTCTCTGGAAAAGGGAAACAATGTCTCCAACCCTCTTCATTTTTCAATAAATCTGCAAGAAAACTACTTTCTATCAATAAAGCTAATTGGATATTTTGTTTGTGTTCATGTAGTGGATAGCATTGGGCAAAAAAGCAAATCCTAAATCAGAAATTTGAGAATTTTGGTACCTTAAATCGGAGTATTCTAGTTTCTGCAGATTGGTTAATGAGCAAGCAAAGTAGCAAAGGCAAAGTAACAGAGGCCACGAGAGCAGGGGCGCCGGACAGCCGGACGGCGGCAGCAGCGCAGCCACGCGCAGGCAGAGAATTGAGGGAAGGGGCGACCGGGCGAGGGGCGAGGGGCGCAGCCTCGCGCTGGGGCAGGGGCGCGCAGCCGCGCAGGGGAGGGCCGGGCGGGCGGGAGGACCGGAGGAGAGGCGGGAGGACCGGCAGGGCGCGACCGGCGGCGAGCAAGCGAGGAATGGCGAGGCGGCTGCGTGGGGGTCGCGGTCAAGCACTGGTCGTGGGTCTGGGGCTAGGGCGTCGATCGGGACGAGGAACTGGACTGTGCGCTTGTGTTTAATGGGCCATCTTTTTTTTGGCCCACTAGTATGTGTAGGTATATAGTAGGCTGTGTCAAAATCCGGGCCGCGGCCCCCCCTGGCCACCCTGTATGTCCGCCACTGCATATAGGGTTTCCTTGCCTCTCGCCGGCGCCGCCGGTCCGCCTCATCTTCTATAGTCCTTGGATCATGGAGGCACGGTGGATCCTGACCCTTGCCGGCAGGAGGGCTCCGTTTTTAGATGTTTTTCTAAGTTTTGTTAGGGTTTGTGCCATGCTCGAGAAGATAAGGTGGCGATGTTTCTTTAAGATGGAATAAGGTACTCCCCGTCTACCGCCATCTCGGTGATGTTTTAAGCATCGTCGGAAGGCGTGTGGAGGTTTGTCTCCGGCGGATCTCGTGGGATCCGGTCGGCGTTTGTCCTCGGTGGATCCGACTGGATCCAGTCTTCTTTTGTCTACGTCTGTGTGTCTGCAGGTTGGATCCTTTCGGTCTATACTTCTCTTCATCAGCGGCGGTTGCTGTTCTGGTGCGCTGGTCCAATGGGGCCTTGGCACGACGACTTCCCGACTGTCTACTATAACAATGTTTGCCCGGCTCCAATGAGGGAGGGGCGATGATGGCGGCGCGCCTTCGGCTCGCTTCAATATTTGTAGTCGTCGCTAGGTGGTCTACGGACCTGGATGTAAATTTTACTTCCAGTGTTCTTTGTACCACCTTGGCAATTCATGAATAGATCGAAAGTTTTCTCGCAAAAAAAAATCATCATGTTACGAGAAGGGTTGAGCGCGCTTTGCTGTGCCATTCATGTTCTTGTTTTTTTAACTACCCACTCTGTTTCAAAATATTAGATGTATTACTTTTTTTAAATCAAACCTTTTAAGTTTGATCAAAAAATTAGAGAAATGTATTAAAATCCATAACATCAAATCGATATGATTAAGTCATCATGAAATGAATTTCCATAATTTTTCTATGTAATATTGTGGATGTCGATATTTTTTGCCCCGAACTTGGTCAAAAGTAATACCCATTATATTTTGGAACTGATGGAATATTTAGTTTGATGGGTGAGGGAGATGGTGGAGTGTGTTTTATTTTTATTTTATAATGCTATGATTTGTTGGACCTTTCGTGGTGTGATTATCCGCTAACCAACCTATATTTATGTGAGGAAATTTATGCGTCGGTGGCTGCATGTACTACATTGGTGCTACAATATCACACTATGACGCTTCTTTTCTTTAAGTGGTGGGAGGATGTGTGGGGTCGATACGCTTTTATAGGCCAGTTGTCGCAGATTGATTTGAAAAATCATTGGCTTGGTCAAAATCATAAACCAAATCCAAAATTGATGCGTCAATTGAATGAAAGGGCTTCAAAATTAGGAAAGATAGTGAATTTAAGAATTGAATAGGAGAGCTCCTAAAAAATGTAGAAAATTTGTTGACCAAGTCAAAATCAGGTGATCCAATTCTAAATTGAAGACCTCAATTAATTGTGAGACCTTAAAATCAGGAAGCAGTTGCTTGGCTTGTCATCGAGGTTGTGCGTAATAAATACTTTGTGTGATGAAGATAGAGCATGACAAGACTTTATGATTTTGCAGGGATAACTTTCTTTAGCCATGATATTTTGAGAAGAGATGATTGCTTTATTTAGTATGCTTGAAGTATTATTATTTTTATGTCAATTTTAAACTTTTGTTTTGAATCTTATGGATCTGAATATTCATGCCAAAGTAAGAAAGAATACATTGATAAACATGATAGGTAGCATTTCACATCAAAAATTATGTTTTTATCATTTACCTACTCGAGGACGAGCAGGAATTAAGCTTGTGGATGCTTGATATGTCTCCAACGTATCTATAATTTTCTATTGTTTCATGCGATTATATTATCCATCTTGGATGTTTTATATGCATTATTATGCTATTTTATATCATTTTTGGGGACTAACCTATTAACCTAGTGCCCAGTGCCCGTTGCTATTTTTTCCTTATTTTTCTCTTTACAGAAAATCAATATCAAACTGTGTCCAAACGGAATAAAACTTTACATGATTTTTATTGGACCAGAAGACACCCACGAAGCTTCGGGAGGAGGCCAGAAGAGCCACAAGGTGGCCACAAGCCTGGAGGCTACGCCCTAGGGGGAGCGTGCCTCTAGGGCTTGTGGGCCCATGGGGACTCCCCTAACCCTAATCATGGCTCCATAAATACCCAAATATTCCTCCTATACCAGAGAGCATGCCAAAAATACTTTTCCACCGCCGCAAGCTTTTGTTCTTGCAAGATTTTTTGCGGTGTGTTTGTTGAGATCCGATGAATTGTGGATTTATGATCAAATTATCTATGAATAACTTCATCACATAACGGTTCACCATACATGCATGCTACGGGAATCACAAACTTTAACACAAGTACCTCTCAAATTCACAACTACTCACTAGCATGACTCTAATATCACCATCTTCATATCTCAAAACAATCATAAAGAATCAAACTTCTCATAGTATTCAATGCACTTTTTATATGAAAGTTTTTATTATATCCCCCTTGGATGCCTATCATATTAGGACTAAATTTATAACCAAAGAAAATTACCATGCTATTTAGAGACTCTCAAAATAATATAAGTGAAGCATCAGAGTTCAACAATTTCTATAAAATAAAATCACCGCCGTGCTCTAAAAGGATATAAGTGAAGCACTAGATCAAAATTGCCTAGCTCAAAAGATATAAGTGAAGCACATAGAGTATTCTAATAAATCACGATTCATGCGTGTCCCTCTCAAAAGGTGTGTACAACAAGGATGACTGTGGCAAACTAAAAAGCAAAGACTCATATCATACAATACACTCCAAGCAAAACACATATCATGTGGTGAATAAAAATATAGCCTCATGTAAAGTTACCGATAGACGAAGACGAAAGAGGAGATGCCTTCAGGGGCATCCCCAAGCTTAGGCCCTTGGTTGACCTTGAATATTACCTTGGGGTGCCTTGGGCATCCCCAAGCTTAGGCTCTTGTCACTCCTTATTTCATAGTCCATTAAATCCTTACCCAAAACTTGAAAGCTTCACAACACAAAACTCAACAGAAAATCTCATAAGCTCCGTTAGGATAAAAAAATAAATCACCACTTTATGGTACTGTTGCAAACTCATTATTTATTTATATTGGTGTAATATCTACTGTATTCCAACTTTTCCATGGTTCATACCCCCCGATACTACCCATAGATTCATCAAAATAAGCAAACAACACATAGAAAACAGAATCTGTCAAAAATAGAATAGTCTGTAGCAATCTGTAACTCTCGAATACTTCTGTAACTCCAAAAATTCTGAAAAATTAGGACAACCTAGGCAATTTGTGTACCAATTCAGAGCAAAAAGAATCAGATAAAAATCACGTTTCAATAAAATCCAGGAAATTATTTACAGGGCGCAAAAGTTTCTGTTTTTCAGCAGGATCAAAACAACTATCACCATAAGCTATCCCAAAGGTCTTACTTGGCACAAACACTAATTAGAACACAAAACCACATCTAACTAGAGGCTAGATGAATTATTTATTGAAAACAGCAAGGAAAAATATTGGGTTGTCTCCCAACAAGCGCTTTTCTTTAAAGCCTTTTAGCTAGGCATTGATAATTTTGATGATGCTCACATGAAATACAAGAACTGAAGCACAAAGAGAGCATCATATAGCACGTGACAAACACATCTAAGTCTAACATACTTTCTATGCATAGGCATTTTATAAGCAAACAAATTATCAAGACAAGCAAAAACTAGCATATGCAAGGAAGAAGAAAGAGATGATAGCAATCTCAACATGAAGAGAGGTTATTTAGTTACATGAAAAATTCTACAACCATATTTTCCTCTTTCATAATAATTACATGTAGGATCATAAGCAAATCCAACAATATAGCTATCACATAACATATTCTCAACATGCTCCACATGCATGTGAAGTTGACACTCTTCCAAAATAGTGGGTGTCAGTGTCAAAACCGGCGGATCTCGGGTAGGGGGTCCCGAACTGTGCGTCTAGGCGGATGGTAACAGGAGACGAGGGACATGATGTTTTTACCCAGGTTCGGGCCCTCTCGATGGAGGTAAAACCCTACTCCTGCTTGATTAATATTGATGATATGGGTAGTACAAGAGTAGACCTACCACGAGATCAGAGAGGCTAAACCCTAGAAGCTAGCCTATGGTATGATTGTTGTTTGTCCTACGGACTAAAACCCTCCGGTTTATATAGACACCGGAGAGGGCTAGGGTTACACAGAGTCGGTTACAATGGTAGGAGATCTACATATCCGTATTGCCAAGCTTGCCTTCACGCCAAGGAAAGTCCCATCCGGACACGGGACGGAGTCTTCAATCTTGTATCTTCATAGTCTAGGAGTCCGGCCAACGGTGATAGTTCTGCTATCCGGACACCCCCTAATCCGGGACTCCCTCAGTAGCTCCCGAACCAGGCTTCAATGATGACGAGTCCGGCGCGTTGATTGTCTTCGGCATTGCAAGGCGGGTTCTTCTCCAAATTCCATATACTTGTCGAATAGTGTCCGGCTTCTTATAGATGCTGCGCTCCTTGGCTTCCACGCCCAATAATGGCCATCTTCCACATGTCGAACGAATGCGAAAAGCCAGGGTATCTTTACATTTACCCCCTAGCTGCACAAATGAGCCGCCTATAAAAGAGATGGGGATCTAGATCCGAATCACACCATCCTCCCTCCGCGAGCATTCATCGGAGCGCCTCTGACAAAAATCCATTCCATCATGGACAGTCGACGCGGCTCCTCCTCTCGCGCTCCCAGCCCTCAGCCTAGAGATTGGGAGAGATGCTCAGTCCCGCATAGTAAGTTAGTGATGCTCCAAACCAAGGGATTTATTCCCCCAGCCTTTATGGTTCCGGTTCGAGCCGGACTCGCCACCTACAAGGGCGGAAAGCAGGCGGAGAGCGTCTCCGATCCCTCCAAAGGAGAGCGGGTATGCCTCATCTCTTATCTGATAAGAGGGCTCGGATTTCCAATTCATCCGTTTCTCCGGGGGGCTCCTGGAGTTCTATGGCCTCCAGTTGCACAACCTTACGCCTGCCTCCATTCTACATATTTCGGGCTTTGTGGCCCTTTGCGAGCTGTTTTTGGGCATCGAGGCTCATTTCGCGTTGTGGAAGAGATTGTTTTGCCTTGTACCCCGTTCTCATGAGGGGTCAATATATCAAGTGGGCGGAGCCGAACAATGGCGCATCGCCGGGACCGGATATCTATCCGGAACCCCGAAAAAGGCGTCCGAAGACTGGCCCTCGGAATGGTTTTACATGGAAGACGTCCCTCTGCCGGATCCTGTTCGGATCGGCCTCCCGGAGTTCAGTAATGCTCCTTTGAAGAAACACCTAAGCTGGCGCCCGCGAAGCCCCCAGAGAGAAAGTTACAGGGATGTCCTCTACCTGATGAGCCGAATAAGGTTACTAGCTCATTCCGGACTGACCATGATCAGAGTCATGGCCACATGCATTATGCGGGGGGTGCAGCCGCTCCAGTATAGGGGCCGGGGAGGATGATGCCACCCGCCATGGCCGTAAGGGGCCGGGATCGGTCGCCGATCTGGTGAAGATCTTGTCCGGCCTGTACAAAGGGGAAAAGGAGGATTTTCTCCGTGTTAGTCCACTGAACGGATTTTCTATGAACAATCCTCGAAGCTGGGTAAGCGGACATTTCTTTTTGCCTATCCGATCCCCATTCCCATGGTTAAGTATCTCATTTTGTGATTTCAACGCAGGAACTGCGCCGGGCTGTAGAGGATATACACAACCCGCCTCCACAACCTGAGGATCCGGAACGGTCCCTCAATCCAGCCTCCGAAGAGGATCCGGACATAAAGGTGGAGCTGGTCGATGGGGTGTTCTACCAACTTAGCATCGACAATGCTTTGGTCGCCATTACGGCCGACTACCCCGGAATATTTCCAGCTTCCCAGGTAACTGTGACCGAAGTCCTGATACCATGACCCATCCGTGCTTATTTCTGATCACCGCATACCAATGGTGTTCCGCAGGAGGTGCCTTTGAGGCGGGAAGCCGAGCCCGCGGCGGCTGGCCAACAAGGGGCAGCTCGGCCCAGCAGGCAGAAAAGAAGTGCGGCGCGGATCAAGACATCGCCGCAACGGTATGGCGCGCCACCGTGTTTCAAGGAAAGATTCCTGGAAGGCATACTAACATTTGTGATCTTTTCAGGAAAAAGAGTGCTCGCCGGACTGTGTCCGGAGAGGTTGCCAATCGAGCCTCCGCCAGCCAGGCTCCAACGCCAGGTCCGGAGGGGGAGGCGAACACAAGGCGCGCGTCAGATGCTCCTCCAACGGAGGATGCCGACAGATTGTCCGCCACCAAATCTGAGGTGGAGAGTGCCATGAATCACAGGCGCCGCCGGACAATTCTTCGTGACGCATGTTTCTCCCAAGAGGCATTGAATGCCTTTAATTCGGGAGATGCGCACCTCCGTGCCGCTCAAGATGGTCTAGCCAGAGCCACGGAGCAGTATGTGAAAGACATACGGGTGAGGGATTTTGACAGTTATATATGCCAGTAGCCCCCGAGACTTAAAATAGTTAGAATAACTGATTTAAGGATCATTTGTTATGCAGGATCTTATAGAAAAGAATACCCAACTGTCCCAGGAGCTTCAAGAGTGCAAGGCCCAACTTGAGGCCGCACTAGCCGCGACAGGGGAAGCCACAGAGACCCCCTCTGGTAATATACGCTTTAAAATAGAAGTAGTTTGCGAAGTGCGGCGTGAGTATAAGTCTGACAATAACATTGCAGATGGCGCCGGGGTAGATCCGGACAAGCAACAGCTCCTGCGCCGGTTAAAAGCCGGCGAGAATGTGCTTACAAGGGTGCGGCACGAGAAAAATAACCTCCAAGATGCCAACACCCAGCTGGGCGAGGAACTAAAAGATGTTCGTGCCCAGCTGTCTGACTCCGTTAAGGAGAATCGGCGGTTCGTCGCGGCATTTATAGTAAGTGCTTGAGTGAACTTATGAAAAGAAGAGTTCGGCGAGGAAGTCGATTAACAGAAATATGTCTGTAGGTATGCTCACAGGTCGTCCTGCAGAGGAAATGCTCGGTTCAACGGGTGACCTACTTCCCGAGCTGCTGCAACTGCACGAACGAGTTTGGCAGGTGATGAGAGGCGTCGCCCAGGCCTTGTGGCCATCCATCTTCCTGCCCGAAGGCCTTGGAGAGCTTGCAGAGAAGCTTCAGGGAGCAGGCGGCGCTTCCGGCTATGGAAGATATCGGCCTGCCTTCAAGGCGCCAGGGAGGCCTGGGCCATGGTGAAGACACGGTACATGAAGGCTGACCCAAACCACATGGCCGAGGTCGGACCTGTGGGGACCGATGGGAAGGAGATCCCTGTGAGCTTAGTGTACGACCAAGTAGAGTTGGCCGCAAAGTATTCCCAGCGGGACTGTAAACTAGACAACCTATTAGATGGTATTGAAGAGGAATACAGTCAGTCAATTTGACTATGTAATTTAAAATGACATGTAAAATGCCTTCTAGCCGGATTGTAGATCGTTTGTCGTAGCGGACCTTTTCGCTTCAACCTCGGGACCCGACAGTTCGGAGTGTGTCCGAATACCCTCGCGGTTATGTAAGAACCAGGGCATGCGTGGAGACCAGGCGTAGGGGTCATGAGTGCTTTATCAGACAAGTGCCCAACTAGTTATGTTATATTACATGGTTAGTAAGAAACATCTTCCAGGGAGAATAGTTCCGTTAGGGGTTCCTTTCCCTGGGAGGCATGCCCTAAAGTGCATGTCCGGACTGCAAAAAAGCAGAAAAACATCTAGTGGCAGATAAATGAATAAGTAAGAATTCGTCTTTTAGTTCACCGACTGAATATTCCCTTAAGAACGCTAGCTTTCGGCTTCACCCAGTTTACCACCTAGCCGAACAATCGGGAACGTAGGGGTAAGCATAGGAGCCAGGCAACCCAGCTTGGCCAAAATTTAAGTCATATCGATGCATATAATAGTGAATAAAAGGTACATGTGGAAGTATGACACATGTGTTGGGCATAAAGCCCGTATAAATAAGCTTCTGTTAAAGAAGCCCCCAGGTATACTGAGCGCGGATAGTGCGTCAAGTGTGTGCGAACAGTGCGCAAACGAGCCTTCAACGGCTTCAGAAAAAAGGAGGGAGAAGGAGAGAAATAAAAGACAGTTAAAGTATAAAATATAGACGGAGGAAGGAGACGAACTCAGAGTTCGGCGCTAGGCGTAGAATCTTCGGAGACGGGCTGCGTTCCATGGGTTTGGCTCAAGTCGGTTATCCGAGCGTTCCGCAGACGGTATGCTCCGTCGATCAGGACTTGGTCGATGATGAAGGGACCCTCCCATTTGGGCTTGAGTTTGTCCATTTTCTTGTCCGGCAGGCGTAGAACTAATTCGCCAACATTGTAAGCTTTGGCCCGTATTTCTCTACTTTGGTATCTTCGAGCCTGCATTTGATAGAATGCGGAACGAGCTTTTGCCACGTTGTGCTCCTCCTCCAAGGCGTCCAAACCGTCCTGCCGATCCAACTCGGCTTCTCTTTCTTCGTACATGCGCACGCGAGGTGAGTCATGAATTATGTCACAGGGCAAAACTGCCTCTGCGCCGTATACCATAAAAATGGTGTGAATCCAGTAGTGCGATTCGGCGTGGTCCGCAGCCCCCAGAGTACGGAGTCGAGCTCCTCTACCCAGTGCGTGTTAGATTCCTTGAGGGACTGCACTAGTCTGGGTTTAATGCCGCTCATGATTAGACCATTTGCTCGTTCGACTTGACCGTTAGTTTGAGGGTGATGGACTGAAGCGTAGTCGAGCTTGATGCCCATGTTTTTGCACCAGAGTTTAACCTCGTCGGCCGTGAAGTTCGTGCCGTTATCAGTGATGATGCTATGGGGGACGCCGTAACGGTGTAGTACCCCTGATATGAAGTCTATCACGGGTTTGGATTCAGCCGTCTTAACTGGCTTGGCCTCTATCCATTTGGTGAATTTATCCACCATGACCAATAGGTATTTTTGCTTATGGGTTCCTCCTTTAAGGGGTACAACCATGTCAAGCCCCCAGACCGCGAACGACCAGGTGATGGGTATTGTTTTGAGGGCGGTGGGTGGCATGTGGCTTTGATTAGCAAAGAGCTGGCAACCGACGCATCGTTGGACTAAGTCCTGAGCATCTGCCCGGGCCGTCGGCCAATAAAATCCTGTACGGAAGGCCTTGCCTACAAGGGCCCGGGCTGCGGCGTGGTGCCCACCGAGTCCGACGTGAATTTCAGCCAGAAGATTTCGCCCTTCCTCTTCAGAGATACACCTTTGAAGGACTCCGGTTGTGCTTTTCTTATAAAGCTCTCCCTCATGGACCTTATAGGCTTTAGATCGCCGTACTATGCAGCGGGCCTCGTTTTGGTCCTCGGGAAGTTCCTGCCTAGTTAAGTAGGCTAGGAATGGTTCTGTTCACGGGGCAATGACTGCCATTATTTCGTGGGCTGAATGTGTTATTTCATTGGCAGAACCACAGATTGTGTCAGAATGTTCGGTGTTATGTGGTGCGGTTGGGTCCGGATTGTTGTTTCCGGACTCCCCTTCCCATAGTACGGATGGCTTGAACAGCTGCTCTAGGAAGATATTTGGAGGGATGGCATCGCGCTTTGCGCCAATGCATGCCAATACGTCCGCCGCCTGGTTATTATCCCGGGCTATATGGTGAAATTCAAGCCCTTCAAACCGAGCTGACATTTTTAGGACGGCGTTACGGTAAGCTGCCATTTTTGGATCCTTGGCGTCGAAGTCTCCATTTATTTGGGATATCACGAGATTCGAATCCCCGCGCACCTCTAGGCGTTTAATGCCCATGGAGACCGCCATCCGGAGGCCATGTAGAAGGGCCTCGTATTCGGCTGCATTGTTGGAGTCCGTGTACATTATCTGGAGTACGTATTGAACTGTGTCTCCGGTTGGGGATGTCAGGACGACGCCAGCCCCCAGGCCGGCCAACATTTTGGAGCTGTCGAAGTGCATGATCCAATTGGAATATGCGCCGTACTCTTTAGGGAGTTCGACTTCAGTCCATTCGGCGACGAAGTCGGCCAAAACTTGCGACTTAATAGCTCGCCGTGGTTTGTAGGTTATGTCGAATGGGAGGAGCTCAATGGCCCATTTTGCAATCCGGCCAGTCGCGTCGCGGTTGTTTATGATGTCATTAAGAGGTACTTCGGAGGCTACTATTATCGAACACTCTTGAAAGTAGTGTCGCAGCTTCCAGGATGCCATGAACACCGCGTACGCTATCTTTTGATAATGTGGATACCGGGACTTGCATGGAGTTAGGACAGTGGACACGTAGTAAACTGGTTTTTGAAGGTGGAACTTGTGTCCGTCCGTTTCTCGTTCGACAACGAGCACCGCGCTTACAACTTGTTGTGTTGCCGCGATATATAATAACATTGGTTCGCCCATGTTGGGCGCGGACAGGACCGGATTTGTTGCCAATATGGCTTTTATTTCTTCGAGTCCGGCCGTGGCGGCATCCGTCCACTCGAAGTGTTTGGTGCGCCGGAGGAGGCGATAAAGGGGTAATGCCTTTTCTCCCAAACGGGAGATAAAGCGGCTTAGAGCCGCCACACATCCAGTCAATTTTTGTATTTGTTTGAGGTCTTTTGGGATATCCAATTGTGACAAAGCTCGGATCTTGGCTGGATTTGCTTCAATTCCTCTACTGGATATAATGAAGCCCAACAGCTTTCCGGCTGGTACGCCGAAGACGCATTTTTCCGAATTCGGCTTAATGTCATATGTTCGGAGATTGTCGAATGTGAGCCTCAAGTCGTCTACTAGAGTTTCGACATGCTTGGATTTGACGACCACATCATCTACGTATGAATCCACTATTTTGCCGATCTGGTTTGCCAGACATGTCTGAATCATGCGCTGATATGTTGCGCCGGCGTTTTTGAGCCCGAAGGGCATTGTGTTGAAGCAGAATGGGCCGTATGGAGTGATGAATGCCGTTGCGGCTTGGTCTGGCTCTGCATCTTAATTTGGTGGTAGCCGGGGTATGCGTCGAGGAAGCACAATGAATCGTGTCCTGCGGTAGCGTCGATAATTTGATCGATGCGGGGGAGGGGGAAGGGGTCCTTTGGGCAAGCCTTGTTAAGGTCCTTGAAGTCGACACATAGGCGCCAGGATTTATCCTTCTTTGGTACCATCACCAGGTTTGCTAGCCAGTCCGGATGTTTTATATCTCTGATGAATCCGGCTTCCAATAGTTTGGCTAGCTCCTCTCCCATTGCCTGTCTCTTGGGTTCGGAAAATCGCCGAAGAGCCTGTTTGACTGGCTTGAATCCTTTTAGGATTTTTAGGTTGTGCTCGGCCAGCCGGCGTGGGATTCCTGGCATGTCTAAAGGGTGCCAGGCAAAAATGTCCCAATTTTCCCGTAGGAATTCTCGTAGTGCGGCGTCTACATCAGGGTTTAACTGTGCCCCAATGGAGGCCGTCTTTATAGGGTCCGTTGGATGGACTTGGAATTTGACTATTTCGTCCGCTGGCTTAAAAGAGGTGGACTTGGATCTCTTATCGAGTATCACATCGTCCCTGTTCACCGTGGAGCACAGCGCAGTCAGTTCCTCGGCCGCTAGGGCTTCGGATAGTGCCTCTAGGGCTAGTGCAGCTGTCTTATTTTCGGCGCGGAGTGTTATGTCCGGATCACTTACAAGAGTGATGATTCCGTTGGGCCCGGGCATTTTGAGCTTCATGTACCCGTAATGGGGTATAGCTTGAAAAATTGTGAATGCCTCTTGCCCTAATAAAGCGTGATATCCGCTGCTGAACGGGCCCACTTGGAACGTGACCTCCTCGGACCTGTAATTGTCCGGCGAGCCGAACACCACATCCAGTGTGATTTTCCCTGTGCAGCATGCTTCCCGACTAGGGATTATTCCTCTAAAGGTTGTGCTGCTTCGCTCAATGCGGCTCCAGTCTATTTCCATTTTTCGAAGGGTTTTCTAGTAAATGAGGTTTAATCCGCTGCCTCCGTCCATGAGTACCTTAGTAAGGCAAAAGCCGTCCACTATTGGACTGAGGACCAATGCGGCTGGTGCTCGGGATGTTCGGAATTTAGGTTCGTCACTGGCATTAAAGGTAATAGCCGTGTCACTCCATGGGTTTATTGTTGCTAATTGGTAGACTTCGGCAAGGCTGCGGAGTGTTCGTTTCTGCGTATTATTTGATGCAAAAGTCTCGAAGACTGTTAATACCATACTCATGTTGCTAGGCTGGTTCTCTGGAGCTAGCAGCTTTTCGCCACTTTTGGCCACCTGCCGTAGTATCCAACATGCTCGAAGGCTATGAGTTGGAGTGCGCCCTCTGTACTATGAATTTTGTAGGGTCCATTGAACCATCCCTCCAGTACGGTTCCGTGCCCTTTAGGATTTTTTTTGCTTTTTGGTATTTAACCCAGGTGCCTGGCGATGATGCACCCTTTTATTTCGGACTAGGGTTGTATTCGGGGCCGGATTATCCCAAAATTTGGTTTCGGTTTTCCAGGCGCTCTCCATCGCATAGTACTTTCGTACTATGGACGCCAAGTCGGCAAAGCGTGTAATTTCACGACGACTTATGGCGTTTAGGATTCCCTTGTCCGTGCAATTATTGCAGAAAAGTGAAATTGCGTCTTCCTCGCGGCAGTCCTTTATCCTGTCCATAGCCGGAGGAATCTGGCCCAGTAATGGTGTATTGTTTCAGCGGGCTCTTGCCAGATTCGGGATAGATCGCTTATGTTTGGGTGGGCGGGTGGAATTAAATTCGGAACCCCATCCAATCTAAGACTCAAGGGCCGAAAAGTTTCCGAACTTGGAAGCTTGGGTTTTTGGATATTGTCCAATGAATCCAGCCCGCTGCCTGACTTTAGGTTCAGGACTTGATCGACGTCCGTCCCTCCGCGGGAATCCGGCATGGAGGGGTCGGGAATCCGGACATAGCTAGTCCTTAATATAGAAGAAGGGTCGTTGTACTGTTCCTCCACCATAGCAACGTGGTGGGTAGCCTGGAGAGAGTTGATCTCTCTCAGATCGGTTGTAGGCCCAATCTGATCGTAGTCTGTAACGACTCCCAGGGCGGCGATGCGATCCAAGAGCTCGTTTAAGTAGGAGAGCTCCATCGGATCTAGCTGCTCGGCGAGTTCCGAGTTGACGTGATGATTTCTTTTGATGACCAGAGAAGTCATCGTCGGCGCGGCGGCCGAACAAGCGGTCATAAGAAAACCGCCTAGCCGGAGAGTTTGGCCGATGGCCAAAGCGCCTTTAGCAATGGTGCCATCTTTAAAGACGGGACGAGGCATCCTTCCTGATGGCGACGACACAGAGGAACTCTCAATGAAAGCACCAATGTCGGTGTCAAAACCGGCGGATCTCGGGTAGGGGGTCCCGAACTGTGCGTCTAGGCGGATGGTAACAGGAGACGAGGGACACGATGTTTTTACCCAGGTTCGGGCCCTCTCGATGGAGGTAAAACCCTACTCCTGCTTGATTAATATTGATGATATGGGTAGTACAAGAGTAGATCTACCATGAGATCAGAGAGGCTAAACCCTAGAAGCTAGCCTATGGTATGATTGTTGTTCGTCCTACGGACTAAAACCCTCCGGTTTATATAGACACCGGAGAGGGCTAGGGTTACACACAGTCGGTTACAATGGTAGGAGATCTACATATCCGTATTGCCAAGCTTGCCTTCCACGCCAAGGAAAGTCCCATCCGGACACGGGATGGAGTCTTCAATCTTGTATCTTCATATTCTAGAAGTCCGGCCAACGGTGATAGTTCAGCTATCCGGACACCCCCTAATCCGGGACTCCCTTAGTGGGATTAACATTAGCTAAAGTCATGACCTCTCCAAACCTACTTTTATCAAAAATTTCGTAAGACTGAACATTCTCCAAATATGTGGGATCTAAAGTTCACACTCTCCCCAACCCACTTTCAATATTATTGCAAACACTATTATCAAACTCATATTCATCATGGGGCTTAAATAAATTTTCAAGATTATAAGAAGAATCACCCCAATCATGATCATTGCAACAAATAGTGGACATAGCAAAACTAGCATCCCCAAGCTTAGGGTTTTGCATAACATTAACACAATGACATTAATGGAATTTATAATAACATCATTGTAATCATGCTTTTCATTCAAGGCACTATCGTGAATCACTTTATAATTTTCTTCTTTCAACACTTCATCACAATTTTCAGATTCATGAATTTCAAGCAGAACCACATAAAGATAATCTAGTGCACTCAACTCGCTAGCAATTGGTTCATCATAATTGGATCTCTTAAAAAGATTAGCAATTGGATGAGGATCATAAACTTTTAGCAAGCAATGATGCAAGCAAAAGAAAGGCACATGGTAACACAAGCAAACAAAAGATCAAACAGCAAGAAGGCGAAGAAAAGGGGCGAATCTTTTCGAAAATCGTTTTAGAAGTTGGGGGGGGGGAGGAAAACGAGAGGAAAATGGAGAATAATGTAATGCTAGACATGAGAGTTTTATGATGGGTACTTTGTATGTCTTGACTTGGCATAGATCTCCCCGGCAACGACCCAGAAATTCTTCCTGCTACTTCTTGAGCTTGTGTTGGTTTTCCCTTGAAGAGGAAAGGGTGATGCAGCAGAGTAGAGATAAGTATTTCCCTCAGTTTGAGAACCAAGGTATCAATCCAGTAGGAGACAACGCACAAATCACCGAATACCTTCACAAACAATCAAACAAACTTGCACCCAACATGATAAAGGGGTTGTCAATCCCTTCACGGTTACTTGCAAAAGTGAGATCTGATAGAAATAGATAAACAATAAAGTAAATATTTTTGGTATTTTTTTATAGATCGAAAAGTAAAAGATTGGAAGAATAGTAGATATGAAACTAATATTGTAGATCGGAAACTTATATGATGGAAAATAGACCCGGGGGCCATAGGTTTCACTAGAGGCTTCTCTCAAGATAGAAAATAATACGTTGGGTGACCAAATTATTGCCGAGCAATTGATAAAAAAGCGCAAAGTTATGAAGATATCTAAGGCAATGATCATGAATATAGGCATCATGTCCGTATCAACTAGACTGAAACGATTCTGCATCTACTACTATTACTCCACACATGACCTCTATCCAGCATGCATCTAGAGTATTAAGTTCATAAAGAGCGGAATAATTGAAGGAAATATGCCCTAGAGGCAATAATAAAGTTATTATTTATTTCCTTATTTCATGATAAATGTTTATTATTCATGCTAGAATTGTATTAACCGGAAACATAATACATGTGTGAATACATAGACAAACATAGTGTCACTAGTATGCCTCTACTAGACTAGCTCGTTGATCAAAGATGGTTAAGGTTTCCTAACCATAGACATGAGTTGTCATGTGATAAATGGGATCACATCATTAGGAGAATGATGTGATTGACTTGACCCATTCCGTTAGCTTAGCACTTGATTGTTTTAGTTTACTGCTATTGCTTTCTTCATGACTTATACATGTTCCTATGACTATGAGATTATGCAACTCCCGATTACCGGAGGAACACTTTGTGTGCTAGCAAACGTCACAACATAACTGGGTGATTATAAAGGTGCTCTACAGGTGTATCTGATGGTACTTGTTGAGTTGGCATAGATCAAGATTAGGATTTGTCACTCTGATTGTCGAAGAGGTATCTCTGGGCCCTCTTGGTAATGCACATCACTATAAGCCTTGCAAGCAATGTGACTAATGAGTTAGTTGCAGGATGATGCATTACAGAATGAGTAAAGAGACTTGCTAGTAACGAGATTGAGCTAGATATTGAGATACCGACGATCGAATCTCGGGCAAGTAACATACCGATGACAAAGGGAACAACGTATGTTGTTATGCGGTTTGACTGATAAAGATCTTCGTAGAATATGTAGGATCCAATATGAGCATCCAGGTTCCGCTATTGGTTATTGACCGAAGACGTATCTCGGTCATATCTACATAGTTCTCGAACCCGTAGGGTCCGCACGCTTAACGTTTGGTAACGATCAATATTATGAGTTTATGTGTTTTGATGTACCGAAGGTAGTTCGGAGTCCCGGATATGATCACAGACATGCCGAGGAGTCTCGAAATGGTCGAGACATAAAGATCGATATATCAGATGACTATGCATGGACTTCGGAAGTGTTCCGGGCAAGTTCGGATATATACCGGAGTACCTGGTGGTTACCGGAACCCCCTGGGTAGTGTAATGGGCCTATTGGGCCTTAGTGGAGAAGAGGAGGGGTGGCCAAGGCAGGGCTGCGCGCCCCCTCCCCCTCTAGTCCGAATTGGACAAGGAGGGGGGGCGCCCCCCTTTCCTTCCGCCCTCTCTCCTCTTCCCCCTTCTCCTACTCCTACTAGGAAAGGAGGAGTCCTACTCCCGGTGCGAGTAGGACTACCGGGAGTAGGACTCCCCCCTTGGCGCGCCCTCCTCCTGGCCAGCCGCCTCCCCCTAGCTCCTTTATATACGGGGGCGGGGGGGGGGGGCACCCCAAGACACACAAGTTGATCATTGATCTTTAGTCGTGTGCGGTGCCCCCCTCCACCACAATCCAACTCGGTCATATTGTAGCGGTGCTTAGGCGTCGGTAGCTTCATCAACACCATCATCATGCCGTCGTGCTGACGGAACTCTCCCTCGAAGCTCTACTAGATCGTGAGTTCGTGGGACGTCACTGAGCTAAATGTGTGCAGATTGCGGAGGTGCCATACGATCGGTACTAGGATCGGTCGATCGTCAAGACATACGACTACATCAACCGTGTTGTCATAACGTTTCCGCTTACGGTCTACGAGGGTACGTGGACGGCACTCTCCCCTCTCATTGCTATGCATCACCATGATTTTGCGTGTGCGTAGGATTTTGTTTTTGAAATTACTACGTTGCCCAACAGTGGCATCCGAGCCACATTTATGCGTAGATGTTATATGCATGAGTAGAACACAAGTGAGTTGTGCGCGATACAAGTCATACTGCTTACCAGCATGTCATACTTTGATTCGGCGGTATTGTTGGATGAAGCGGCCCGGACCGACATTACGCGTACGCTTACGCGAGACTGGTTCTACCGACGTGCTTTGCACATAGGTGGCTAGCGGGTGTTAGTTTCTCCAACTTTAGTTGAATCGAGTGTGGCTACGCCCGGTCCTTGTTGAAGGTTAAAACAACACTAACTTGACGAAATATTCTTGTGGTTTTTGATGCGTAGGTAAGAACGGTTCTTGCTCAGCCCATAGCAGCCACGTAAAACTTGCAACAACAAAGTAGAGGACGTCTAACTTGTTTTTGCAGGGCATGTTGTGATGTGATATGGTCAAGACATGATGCTAAATTTTATTGTATGAGATGATCATGTTTTGTAACAGAGTTACCGGCAACTGGCAGGAGCCATATGGTTGTCGCTTTATTGTATGCAATGCAATCGCCCTCTAATTGCTTTACTTTATCACTAAGCGGTAGCGATAGTCATAGAAGCAATAGTTGGCTAGACGACAATGATGCTACGATGGAGATCAAGGTGTCGCGCTGGTGACGATGGTGATCATGACGGTGCTTTGGATAAGGAGATAAAAGGCACAAGATGATGATAGCCATATCATATCACTTATATTGACTGCATGTGATGTTTATCTTTTATGCATCTTATTTTGCTTTGATTGACGGTAGCATTATAAGATGATCTCTCACTAAATTTCAAGGTATAAGTGTTCTCCCTGAGTATGCACCGTTGCCAAAGTTCGTCGTGCCGAGACACCACATGATGATCGGGTGTGATAAGCTCTACGTTCACATACAATGGGTGCAAGCCAGTTTTGCACACGCAGAAATACTCGGGTTAAACTTGACGAGCCTAGCATATGCAGATATGGCCTCGGAACACTGATACCGAAAGGTCGAGCGTGAATCGTATTGTAGATATGATCAACATAGTGATGTTCACCATTGCAAACTACTCCATTTCACGTGATGATCGGAACTGGTTTACTTGATTTGGATCACGTGATCACTTAGATGATTAGAGGGATGTCTGTCTAAGTGGGAGTTCTTAAGTAATTTGATTAATTGAACTTTAATTTATCATGAACTTAGTACCTGATAGTATTTTGCTTGTCTATGTTGTTGTAGATAGATGGCCCGTGTTGTTGTTCCGTTGAATTTTAATGCATTCTTTGAGAAAGCTAAGTTGAAAGATGATGGTAGCAATTACACGGACTGGGTCCGTAACTTGAGGATTATCCTCATTGCTGCATAGAAGAATTACGTCGTGGAGGCACTGCTAGGTGCAAGAGCGGCTGCAGGAGCAACGCCGGACGTTGTGAACATCTAGCAGAGCAAAGCTGATGACTACTCGATAGTTCAGTGTGCCATGCTTTATGGCTTAGAACCAGGACTTCAACGATGTTTTAAACATCATGGAGCATATAAGATGTTTTAGGAGTTGAAGTTAATATTTCAAGCAAATTCCCGGATTGAGAGATATGAAGTCTCCAATAAGTTCTATAGCTGCAAGACGGAGGAGAATAGTTCTGTCAGTGAACATATACTCAAAATGTCTGGGTATAATAATCACTTGATTCAACTAGGAGTTAATCTTCCTGATGATAGTGTCATTAACAGAATTCTTCAATCACTGCCATGCTACATCTTGAGCTTGCGTTGGTTTTCCTTGAAGAGGAAAGGGTGATGCTGTAATAGTAGCGTAAGTATTTCCCTCAGTTTTTGAGAACCAAGGTATCAATCCAGTAGGAGGCTCCTCAAAAATCCCACGCACCTACACAAACAAACAAGAACTCACAACCAACGCAATAAAGGGGTTGTCAATCCCTTCACGTCCACTTGCGAAAGTGAGATCTGATAGAGATAATATGATAAGATAAATATTTTTTTGGTATTTTATAATATAGATTGGAAAATTAAAGATGCAAATAAAAGTAGATTGAAAGCTTATATGATAAAGGATAGACCCGGGGGCCATAGGTTTCACTAGTGGCTTCTCTCAAGATAGCATAAGTATTACGGTGGGTGAACGAATTACTATCGAGCAATTGATAGAAAAGCGAATAATTATGAGATTATCTAGGCATGATCATGTATATAGGCATCATGTCCGTGACAAGTAGACCGACTCCTGCCTGCATCTACTACTATTACTCCACACATCGACCGCTATCCAGCATGCATCTAGAGTATTAAGTTCATGAAGAACAGAGTAATGCATTAAGAAAGATGACATGATGTAGAGGGATAAACTCATGCAATATGATATAAACCCCATCTTTTTATCCTCGATGGCAACAATACAATACGCGCCTTGCTACCCCTACTGTCACTGGGAAAGGACACCGCAAAATTGAACCCAAAGCTAAGCACTTCTCCCATTGCAAGAAAGATCAATCTAGTAGGCCAAACCAAACTGATAATTCGAAGAGACTTGAAAAGATAATTAACTTAATCACACATAAAAGAATTCAGAGGAGATTCAAATATTTCTCATAGATAAACTTGATCATAAACCCACAATTCATCGGATCTCGACAAACACACCGCAAAACGAGTTACATCGAATAGATCTCCAAGAATATCAAGGAGAACTTTGTATTGAGATTCAAAGAGAGAGATTAAGCCATCTAGCTAATAACTATGGACCCGAAGGTCTGTGGTAAACTACTCACAAGTCATCGGAGAGGCCTTGGAGATGATGTAGAGGCCCTCCATGGTCGATTCCCCCTCCGGCAGAGCGCCGATGAAGGCTCCAAGATGGGATCTCGCGGATACAGAAGGTTACGATGGTGGAAATAGTTTTTCATGGTCGCCCCTGATGTTTTCGGGGAACATGGGTATATAGAGGAGGAAGAAGTAGGTTGGTGGACGCTCGAGGGGCCCACGAGGGTGGGGGGCGCGCTGGGCACCCTCGTGGCCACCTGCTTTGTTTCTTGACTTCCACTCCAAGTCCTCTGGATCACGTTTGTTCCAAAAAGATCGCTCCCGAAGGTTTCATTCCTTTTGGACTCCGTTTGATATTCCTTTTCTTCGAAACACTGAAATAGACAAAAAAACAGCAATTTGGGCTGGGCCTCCGGTTAGTAGGTTAATCCCAAAAATGATATAAAAGTGTAAAGTAAAGCCCATAAAAATCCAAAACGGGTAATATAATAGCATGGAACAGTCAAAAATTATAGATACGTTGGAGACGTATCAAGCATCCCCAAGCTTAATTCCTGCTCGTCCTCGAGTAGTAAATGATAAAAACAGGATTTTTGATGTGGAATGCTACCTAGCATAATTCTCAATGTTATTTTCTTTATTGTGGCATGAATGTTCAGATCCAAATAATTCAAAATAAAAGTTCATATTGACATAAGAAATAGTAATACTTCAAGCATACTAATCAAAGAAATCATGTCTTCTCAAAATAACATGGCTAAAGAAAGGTCATTGAGGGAGTCCTGGACTAGGGGGTGTCCGGACAGCCGGACTATCATCGTCCGCCGGACTCCAAGACTACGAAGATACAAGATTGAAGACTCCGTCCCGTGTCCGGATGGGACTTTCCTTTGCGTGGAAGGCAAGCTTGGCGATACGGATATGTAGATCTCCTACCATTGTAACCGACTCTGTGTAACCCTAGCCCTCTCCGGTGTCTATATAAACCGGAGGGCTTTAGTCCGTAGGACACAATATACATCACAACAATCATACCATAGGCTAGCTTTACGGTTTAGCCTCCTTGATCTCGTGGTAGATCCACTCTTGTACTACCCATATCATCAATATTAATCGAGCATGACGTAGGGTTTTACCTCCATCAAGAGGGCCCGAACCTGGGTAAAACACCGTGTCCCTTGTCTCCTGTTACCATCCGCCTAGACGCACAGTTCGGGACCCCCTACCCGAGATCCGCCGGTTTTGACACCGACATTGGTGCTTTCATTGAGAGTTCCTCTGTGTCGTCACCGATAGGCTCGATGGCGTCTTCAATCAACAACGCTGTTCAGGGTGAGACTTTTCTCCCCGGACAGATCTTCGTATTCGGCGGCTTCGCACTGCGGGCTAATTTACTTGGCCATCTGGAGCAGATCGAAAGCTACGCCCCTGGCCGTCAGGTCAGATTCGGAAGCCTAAACTTCACGGCCGACATCCGCGGGGACTTGATCTTCGACGGGCTCGAGCCACAGCCAAGCGTGCCGCACTGTTACGATGGGCATGATCTAGCTCTGCCGCCGAACAGTGCCTTGGTGGCCGCACAAGAATCCGCTCCGGCCCTTAGTCCGGAGCCGATCGCCCAGATCAAGGACCGGTGGTTGGACACCGCCTCGGGGGCTGCAACTTCTACGGCGATGGAGCCGAACACTAACCTTGTCCCTCGCGAAACTCGTGACTCCGAGGTGCGGGACTCCTTGCCGGACTCCGGACCTCCCACGCCCCTGCCAATCGAATCTGATTGGGCGCCGGTTATGGAATTCACCGCCGCGGACATCTTCCAACACTCGCCCTTTGGCGACATCGTAAATTCGCTAAAGCATCTCTCGCTATCCGGAGAGTCCTGGCCGGATTATGGCCAGGATGGTTGGGATATGGACGACGAAGAAATTCAGAGCCCACCCACCACCCACCTTGTAGCCACTGTCGACGATCTAACCGACATGCTAGACTACGACTCCGAAGACATCGACGCTATGGACGATGATGCCGGAGATGAACAGGAACCAGCGCCTACAGGGCACTGGAAGACCACCTCGTCATACGACATATACATGGTGGACACCCCAAAAGATGGGGACGGTGAAGAGGCAGCGGAGGCAGATTCCTTAAAGAAACAGCCCAAGCGCCAGCGTCAGCGGCGCCGCTCTAAATCCTGCCACATCAAGAATGGAGATTCCGGCACAGGAGATAATAATACCCCAGAGAGTGCCGAAGATAATCCCCTCCATCAAGACTCAGCGCAGGAGGATGCAGAAGCAAGCCCTCACGAGAGGGCGGCAGACGAAGAGGTCGAGGACTATAACTATATACCTTCCTCCAAAGACGAGGCAAGCCTCAACGACGATGAATTCGTCATGTCCGAGGATCCCGTCGAACAAGAGCGTTTTAAACGCAGGCTTATCGCCACGGCAAATAGCCTAAAGAAAAAGCAGCAGCAGCTTCAAGCGGATCAGGACCTGCTGGCCGATCGATGGACCGAGTGAAGGAAATATGCCCTAGAGGCAATAATAAAGTTATTATTTATTTCCTTATTTCATGATAAATGTCTATTATTCATGCTAGAATTGTATTAACCGGAAACATAATACATGTGTGAATATATAGACAAACAGAGTGTCACTAGTATGCCTCTACTTGACTAGCCTGTTAATCAAAGATGGTTATGTTTCCTAACCATGGACAAAGAGTTGTTATTTGATTAACGGGATCACATCATTAGTTGAATGATCTGATTGACATGACCCATTCAGTTAGCTTAGCACCCGATCATTTAGTATGTTGCTATTGCTTCCTTCATGACTTATACATGTTCCTATGACTATGAGATTATGCAACTCCCGTTTACCGGAGGAACACTTTGTGTGCTACCAAACGTCACAACGTAACTGGGTGATTATAAAGGTGCTCTACAGGTGTATCCAAAGGTACTTGTTGGGTTGGCATATTTCGAGATTAGGATTTGTCACTCCGAATGTCGGAGAGGTATCTCTGGGCCCTCTCGGTAATGCACATCACTTAAGCCTTGCAAGCATTGCAACTAATGAGTTAGTTGCGAGATGATGTATTATGGAACGAGTAAAGAGACTTGCCGGTAACGAGATTGAACTAGGTATTGGATACCGACGATCGAATCTCGGGCAAGTAACATACCGATGACAAAGGGAACAACGTATGTTGTTATGCGGTCTGACCGATAAAGATCTTCGTAGAATATGTAGGAACCAATATGGGCATCCAGGTCCCGCTATTGGTTATTGGCCGGAGACGTGTCTCGGTCATGTCTACATTGTTCTCGAACCGTAGGGTCCGCACGCTTAAGGTTTCGATGATAGTTATATTATGAGTTTTGATGTACCGAAGGAGTTCGGAGTCCCGGATGAGATCGGGGACATGACGAGGAGTCTCGAAATGGTCGAGACGTAAAGATCGATATATTGGACGACTATATTTGGAGTTCGGAAAGGTTCCGAGTGATTCGGGTATTTTTGGAGTACCGGAGAGTTACGGGAATTCGCCGGGGAGAAGTATTGGGCCTTATTGGGCCCTGCGGGAAAGAGAGAGGGGCTGCCTAGGGCAGGCCGCGCGCCCCCCCATGGCCTAGTCCGAATTGGACTAGGGGCAGGGGCCGCACCCCCTCCTTCCTTCCCTTCTCTCTTCCCCTTCCTAGTCTCCTACTCCTAATACATGGAAGGTCTCCTAGTTGGACTAGGAAAGGGGGAATCCTACTCCCGGTGGGAGTAGGACTCCCCAGGGCGCGCCATAGAGAGGGCCGGCCCTCCCCTCCTCCACTCCTTTATATACGGGGGCAGGGGGCACCCCATGGACACACAAGTTGATCATTGAGATCGTTCCTTAGCCGTGTGCGGTGCCCCCCTCCACGATATTACACCTCGGTCATATTGTAGCGGTGCTTAGGCGAAGCCCTGCGACAGGAGAACATCAAGATCATCACCACGCCGTCGTGCTGACGGAACTCCTCCCCGTGCCTCTGCTGGATCGGAGTTCGGGGTGCATCATCGAGCTGTACGTGTGTCAAGAACTCGGAGATGCCGGAGTAACGGTGCTTGGATCGGTTGGACCGGGAGGACGTACGACTACTTCCTCTACATTGCGTCAACGCTTCCGCTTCGGTCTACGAGGATACATAGACAACACTCTCCCCTCTCGTTGCTATATCATCACCATGATCTTGCGTGTGCGTAGGAATTTTTTTGAAATTACTACGTTCCCCTACAGTGGCATCCGAGCCTAGGTTTTATGGTTTGATGTTATATGCACGAGTAGAACACAAGTGAGTTGTGGGCGATATAAGTCATACTGCTTACCAGCATGTCATACTTTGGTTCGGCGGTATTGTTGGATGAAGCGGCCCGAACCGACATTACGCGTACGCTTACGCGAGACTGGTTTTACCGCCGTGCTTTGCACACAGGTGACTAGCGGGTGTCAGTTTCTCCAACTTTAGTTGAACCGAGTGTGGCTACGCCCGGTCCTTGCGAAGGTTAAAACAACACTAACTTGACGAACTATCGTTGTGGTTTTGATGCGTAGGTAAGAACGGTTCTTGCTCAGCCCGTAGCAGCCACGTAAAACTTGCAACAACAAAGTAGAGGACGTCTAACTTGTTTTTGCAGGGCATGTTGTGATGTGATATGGCCAAGACGTGATGCTATATTTTATTGTATGAGATGATCATGTTTTGTAATCGAAGTTATCGGCAACTGGCAGGAGCCATATGGTTGTCGCTTTATTGTATGAAATGCAAATGCCCTGTAATTGCTTTACTTTATCACTAAGCGGTAGCGATAGTCGTAGAAGCAACTGTCCGAAGCTTAGAATCGGGACTTCAAAGACGTTTTGAACGTCATGGACCATATGAGATGTTCCAGGAGTTGAAGTTAATATTTCCAGCAAATACCCGAGTTGAGAGATATGAAGTCTCCAACAAGTTCTATAGCTAAAAGATGGAGGAGAATCGCTCAACTAGTGAGCATGTACTCAGATTGTCTGGGTACTACAATCGCTTGAATCAAGTGGGAGTTAATCTTCCAGATAAGATAGTGATTGACAGAATTCTCTAGTCACCATCACCAAGTTAGTAGAACTTCGTGATGAACTATAGTATGCAAGGGATGATGAAAATGATTCCCGAGTTTTTCATGATGATGAAATCGATGAAGGTAGAAATCAAGAAAGAACATCAAGTGTTTATGGTTAACAAGACCACTAGTTTCAAGAAAAGGGCAAAGGGATAGAAGGGAACTTCAAGAAGAACGGCAAGCAAGTTGCTGCTCAAGTGAAGAAGCCCAAGTCTGGACCTAAGCCTGAGACTAAGTGCTTCTACTGCAAAGGGACTGGTCACTGGAAGCAGAACTACCCCAAGTATTTGGTGGATAAAAAGGATGGCAAAGTGAACAAGGGTATATTTGATATACAGGTTATTGATGTGTGCCTTACTAGTGTTTATAGTAGCCCCTGAGTATTTGATACTTGTTCGGTTGCTAAGAGTAGTAACTTGAAACGGGAGTTGCAGAATAAACAGAAACTAGTTAAGGGTGAAGTGACGATGTGTGTTGAAAGTAGTTTCAAGATTGATATGATCATCATCGCACACTCCCTATACTTTCGGGATTAGTGTTGAACCTAAATAAATGTTATTTGGTGTTTGCGTTGAGCATGAATATGATTTGATCGTGTTTATTGCAATACGGTTATTCATTTAAGTAAGAGAATAAGTTGTTGTTCTGTTTACATGAATAAAACCTTATATGGTTACACACCCAATGAAAATGGTTCATTGGATCTCGATTGTAGTGATACACATATTCATAATATTGAAACCAAAAGATGCAAAGTTAATAATGATAGTGCAACTTATTTGTGGCACTGCCGTTTAGGTCATAATGGTGCAAAGCGCATGAAGAAACTCCATGTTGATGGGATTTTTGGAATCACTTGATTATGAATCACTTGATACTTGCGAACCATAGCTCATGGGCAAGATGACCAAGACTCCGTTCCCCAGAACAGTGGAGCGAGCAACTGACTTATTGGAAATAATACATACTGATGTATGCGATCCAATGAGTGTTAAGGCTCGCGGCGGGTATCATTATTTTCTGACCTTCACAGATGATTTGAGCAGATATGGGTATATCTACTTGATGAAACATTAGTCTGAAATAGTTGAAAGGTTCAAAGAATTTCAGAGTGAAGTGGAAAAATCATCGTGACAAGAAAATAAGGTTTCTACGATCTGATCGCGGAGACAAATATTTGAGTTGCGAGTTTGGTCTTCAATTAAAACAATGTGGAATAGTTTCACAAATTCATGCCACCTGGAACACCACATCATAATGGTGTGTTCGAACGTCATAACCATACTTTATTGGATATAGTACAATCTATGATGTTTCTTACCGATTTACCAATATTGTTTTGGGATCATGCGTTAGAGACAGCTGCATTCACGTTAAATAGGGCACCATCTAAATCCGTTGAGACGACACTATATGAACTGTGGTTTAGCAAGAAACCAAAGTTGTCATTTCTTAAAGTTTGGGGCTGCGATGTTTATGTGAAAAAGTTTCATCCCGATAAGCTCAAACCCAAATCGGAGAAGTGCGTCTTCATAGAATACCCAAAGGAAATTGTTGGGTACACCTTCTATCACAGATCCGAAGGCAAAACATTCATTGCTAATAAATGGATCCTTTCTAGAGAAGGAGTTTCTCTCGAAAGAAGTGAGTGGGAGGAAAGTAGAACTTGATGAGGTAATTGTACCTTCTCCCTTATTGGAAAGTAGTTCATCACAGAAATCTGTTCCTGTGACTACTACACCAATTAGTGAGGAAGCTAATGATGATGATCATGTAACTTCAGATCAAGTTACTACCGAATCTCGTAGGTAAACTAGAGTGAGATCCCCACCAGAGTGGTACGGTAATCCTGTTCTGGAAGTCATGTAACTAGACCATGATGAACCTACGAACTATGAGGAAGCGATGATGAGCCCAAGATTCCGCGAAATGGCTTGAGGCCATGAAATCTGAGATGAGATCCATGTATGAGAACAAAGTGTGGACTTTGGTGGAGTTGCCCGATGATCGGCAAGCCATAGAAAATAAATGGATCTTCAAGAGGAAGACGGACGCTGATAGTAGTGTTACTATCTACAAAGCTAGACTTGTCAAAAAGGTTTTTGACATAGTTCAAGATGTTGAATACAATGAGATTTTCTCACTCGTATCGATGCTTAAAAGTCTGTCCGAATCATGTTAGCAATTGCCGCATTTTATGAAATCTGGCAAATGGATAAACAAAACTGCATTCCTTAATGGAGTTATTAAAGAAGAGTTGTATGTGATGCAACCAAGAGGTTTTGTCGATCCTAAAGGTGTTAACAAAATATGCATCTATGGACTGGTGCAAGCATCTTGGAGTTGGAATATATGCTTTGATAAGTTGATCAAAGCATATAGTTTATACAGACTTGCAGTGAAGCCTGTATTTACTAGAAAGTGAGTGGGAGCACTACAACATTTCTGATAAGTATATGTGAATGACATATTGTAGATCGAAAATAATGTAGAATTATTCTGCTAAGCATAAAGGAGTGTTTGAAAGGAGTTTTTCAAAGAAAGACCTCGGTGAAGCTGCTTACATATTGAGCATCAAGATCTATAGAGATAGATCAAGACGCTTGATAAGTTTTTTCAATGAGTACATACCTTGACAAGATTTTGAAGTAGTTAAAAATGGAACAGTCAAAGAAAGAGTTCTTGCCTGTGTTACAAGGTGTGAAATTGAGTAAGACTCAAAACCCGACCACGGCAGAAGATAGAAAGAGAATGAAAGTCATTCCCTATGCCTTGGCCATAGGTTCTATAAAGTATGCCATGTTGTGTACCAGATCTATTGTATACCCTACACTGAGTTTGGCAAGGGAGTACAATAGTGATCTAGGAGTAGATCACTGGACAACGGTCAAAATTATCCTTAGTGGAATAAGGATATGTTTCTCGATTATGGAAGTGACAAAAGGTTCGTCGTAAAGAGTTACGTCGATGCTTGTTTTGACACCGATCTGGATGACTCTAAGTCTCGATCTAGATACATATTGAAAGTGGGAGCAATTAGCTAGAGTAGCTCCGTGCAGAGCATTGTAGACATAAAAAATTGTAAAATACATAACGGATCTGAATGTGAAAGACCCGTTGACTAAGATTCTCTCACAAGCAAAACATGATCACACCTTAGTACTCTTCGGGTGTTAATCACATAGCGATGTGAACTAGATTACTGAATCTAGTAAACCCTTTGGGTGTTGGTCACATGGCGATGTGAACTATGGGTGTTAATCACATGATGATGTGAACTATCGATGTTAATCACATGGTGATGTGATCTAGATTATTGACTCTAGTGCAAGTGGGAGACTGAAGGAAATATGCCCTAGAGGCAATAATAAAGTTATTATTTATTTCCTTATTTCATGATAAATGTCTATTATTCATGCTAGAATTGTATTAACCGGAAACATAATACATGTGTGAATATATAGACAAACAGAGTGTCACTAGTATGCCTCTACTTGACTAGCTTGTTAATCAAAGATGGTTATGTTTCCTAACCATGGACAAAGAGTTGTTATTTGATTAACGGGATCACATCATTAGTTGAATGATCTGATTGACATGACCCATTCAGTTAGCTTAGCACCCGATTGTTTAGTATGTTGCTATTGCTTCCTTCATGACTTATACATGTTCCTATGACTATGAGATTATGCAACTCCCGTTTACCGGAGGAACACTTTGTGTGCTACCAAACGTCACAACGTAACTGGGTGATTATAAAGGTGCTCTACAGGTGTCTCCAAAGGTACTTGTTGGGTTGGCATATTTCGAGATTAGGATTTGTCACTCCGAATGTCGGAGAGGTATCTCTGGGCCCTCTCGGTAATGCACATCACTTAAGCCTTGCAAGCATTGCAACTAATGAGTTAGTTGCGAGATGATGTATTATAGAATGAGTAAAGAGACTTGCCGGTAACGAGATTGAACTAGGTATTGGATACCGACGATCGAATCTCGGGCAAGTAACATACCGATGACAAAGGGAACAACGTATGTTGTCATGCGGTCTGACCGATAAAGATCTTCGTAGAATATGTAGGAACCAATATGGGCATCCAGGTCCTGCTATTGGTTATTGGCCGGAGACGTGTCTCGGTCATGTCTACATTGTTCTCGAACCGTAGGGTCCGCACGCTTAAGGTTTCGATGATAGTTATATTATGAGTTTTGATGTACCGAAGGAGTTCGGAGTCCCGGATGAGATCGGGGACATGACGAGGAGTCTCGAAATGGTCGAGACGTAAAGATCGATATATTGGACGACTATATTCGGAGTTCAGAAAGGTTCTGAGTGATTCGGGTATTTTTGGAGTACCGGAGAGTTACGGGAATTCGCCGGGGAGAAGTATTGGGCCTTATTGGGCCCTGCGGGAAAGAGAGAGGGGCTGCCTAGGGCAGGCCGCGCGCCCCCCCATGGCCTAGTCCGAATTGGACTAGGGGGAGGGGCCGCACCCCCTCCTTCCTTCCCTTCTCTCTTCCCCTTCCTAGTCTCCTACTCCTAATACATGGAAGGTCTCCTAGTTGGACTAGGAAAGGGGGAATCCTACTCCCGGTGGGAGTAGGACTCCCCAGGGCGCGCCATAGAGAGGGCCGGCCCTCCCCTCCTCCACTCCTTTATATACGGGGGCAGGGGGCACCCCATGGACACACAAGTTGATCATTGAGATCGTTCCTTAGCCGTGTGCGGTGCCCCCCTCCACGATATTACACCTCGGTCATATTGTAGCGGTGCTTAGGCGAAGCCCTGCGACAGGAGAACATCAAGATCATCACCACACCGTCGTGCTGATGGAACTCCTCCCCGTGCCTCTGCTGGATCGGAGTTCGGGGTGCATCATCGAGCTGTACGTGTGTCAAGAACTCGGAGATGCCGGAGTAACGGTGCTTGGATCGGTTGGACCGGGAGGACGTACGACTACTTCCTCTACATTGCGTCAACGCTTCCACTTCGGTCTACGAGGGTACGTAGACAACACTCTCCCCTCTCGTTGCTATATCATCACCATGATCTTGCGTGTGCGTAGGAAATTTTTTGAAATTACTACGTTCCCCTACAGTGGCATCCGAGCCTAGGTTTTATGGTTTGATGTTATATGCACGAGTAGAACACAAGTGAGTTGTGGGCGATATAAGTCATACTGCTTACCAGCATGTCATACTTTGGTTCGGCGGTATTGTTGGATGAAGCGACCCGGACCGACATTACGCGTACGCTTACGCGAGACTGGTTTTACCGCCGTGCTTTGCACACAGGTGACTAGCGGGTGTCAGTTTCTCCAACTTTAGTTGAACCGAGTGTGGCTACGCCCGGTCCTTGCGAAGGTTAAAACAACACTAACTTGACGAACTATCGTTGTGGTTTTGATGCGTAGGTAAGAACGGTTCTTGCTCAGCCCGTAGCAGCCACGTAAAACTTGCAACAACAAAGTAGAGGACGTCTAACTTGTTTTTGCAGGGCATGTTGTGATGTGATATGGCCAAGACGTGATGCTATATTTTATTGTATGAGATGATCATGTTTTGTAACCGAAGTTATCGGCAACTGGCAGGAGCCATATGGTTGTCGCTTTATTGTATGAAATGCAAACGCCCTGTAATTGCTTTACTTTATCACTAAGCGGTAGCGATAGTCGTAGAAGCAACTGTCCGAAGCTTAGAATCGGGACTTCAAAGACGTTTTGAACGTCATGGACCATATGAGATGTTCCAGGAGTTGAAGTTAATATTTCCAGCAAATACCCGAGTTGAGAGATATGAAGTCTCCAACAAGTTCTATAGCTAAAAGATGGAGGAGAATCGCTCAACTAGTGAGCATGTACTCAGATTGTCTGGGTACTACAATCGCTTGAATCAAGTGGGAGTTAATCTTCCAGATAAGATAGTGATTGACAGAATTCTCTAGTCACCATCACCAAGTTAGTAGAACTTCGTGATGAACTATAGTATGCAAGGGATGATGAAAATGATTCCCGAGTTTTTCATGATGATGAAATCGATGAAGGTAGAAATCAAGAAAGAACATCAAGTGTTTATGGTTAACAAGACCACTAGTTTCAAGAAAAGGGCAAAGGGATAGAAGGGAACTTCAAGAAGAACGGCAAGCAAGTTGCTGCTCAAGTGAAGAAGCCCAAGTCTGGACCTAAGCCTGAGACTAAGTGCTTCTACTGCAAAGGGACTGGTCACTGGAAGTAGAACTACCCCAAGTATTTGGTGGATAAGAAGGATGGCAAAGTGAACAAGGGTATATTTGATATACAGGTTATTGATGTGTGCCTTACTAGTGTTTATAGTAGCCCCTGAGTATTTGATACTTGTTCGGTTGCTAAGAGTAGTAACTCGAAACGGGAGTTGCAGAATAAACAGAAACTAGTTAAGGGTGAAGTGACGATGTGTGTTGAAAGTAGTTTCAAGATTGATATGATCATCATCGCACACTCCCTATACTTTCGGGATTAGTGTTGAACCTAAATAAATGTTATTTGGTGTTTGCGTTGAGCATGAATATGATTTGATCGTGTTTATTGCAATACGGTTATTCATTTAAGTAAGAGAATAAGTTGTTGTTCTGTTTACATGAATAAAACCTTATATGGTTACACACCCAATGAAAATGGTTCATTGGATCTCGATTGTAGTGATACACATATTCATAATATTGAAACCAAAAGATGCAAAGTTAATAATGATAGTGCAACTTATTTGTGGCACTGCCGTTTAGGTCATAATGGTGCAAAGCGCATGAAGAAACTCCATGTTGATGGGATTTTTGGAATCACTTGATTATGAATCACTTGATACTTGCGAACCATAGCTCATGGGCAAGATGACCAAGACTCCGTTCCCCAGAACAGTGGAGCGAGCAATTGACTTATTGGAAATAATACATACTGATGTATGCGATCCAATGAGTGTTAAGGCTCGCGGCGGGTATCATTATTTTCTGACCTTCACAGATGATTTGAGCAGATATGGGTATATCTACTTGATGAAACATTAGTCTGAAATAGTTGAAAGGTTCAAAGAATTTCAGAGTGAAGTGGAAAAATCATCGTGACAAGAAAATAAGGTTTCTATGATCTGATCGCGGAGACAAATATTTGAGTTGCGAGTTTGGTCTTCAATTAAAACAATGTGGAATAGTTTCACAAATTCATGCCACCTGGAACACCACATCATAATGGTGTGTCCGAACGTCATAACCATACTTTATTGGATATAGTACAATCTATGATGTTTCTTACCGATTTACCAATATTGTTTTGGGATCATGCGTTAGAGACAGCTGCATTCACGTTAAATAGGGCACCATCTAAATCCGTTGAGACGACACTATATGAACTGTGGTTTAGCAAGAAACCAAAGTTGTCATTTCTTAAAGTTTGGGGCTGCGATGTTTATGTGAAAAAGTTTCATCCCGATAAGCTCAAACCCAAATCGTAGAAGTGCGTCTTCATAGAATACCCAAAGGAAATTGTTGGGTACACCTTCTATCACAGATCCGAAGGCAAAACATTCATTGCTAATAAATGGATCCTTTCTAGAGAAGGAGTTTCTCTCGAAAGAAGTGAGTGGGAGGAAAGTAGAACTTGATGAGGTAATTGTACCTTCTTCCTTATTGGAAAGTAGTTCATCACAGAAATCTATTCCTGTGACTACTACACCAATTAGTGAGGAAGCTAATGATGATGATCATGTAACTTCAGATCAAGTTACTACCGAATCTCGTAGGTAAACTAGAGTGAGATCCCCACCAGAGTGGTACGGTAATCCTGTTCTGGAAGTCATGTAACTAGACCATGATGAACCTACGAACTATGAGGAAGCGATGATGAGCCCAAGATTCCGCGAAATGGCTTGAGGCCATGAAATCTGAGATGAGATCCATGTATGAGAACAAAGTGTGGACTTTGGTGGAGTTGCCCGATGATCGGCAAGCCATAGAAAATAAATGGATCTTCAAGAGGAAGACGGACGCTGATAGTAGTGTTACTATCTACAAAGCTAGACTTGTCAAAAAAGGTTTTTGACAAAGTTCAAGATGTTGAATACAATGAGATTTTCTCACTCGTATCGATGCTTAAAAGTCTGTCCGAATCATGTTAGCAATTGCCGCATTTTATGAAATCTGGCAAATGGATAAACAAAACTGCATTCCTTAATGGAGTTATTAAAGAAGAGTTGTATGTGATGCAACCAAGAGGTTTTGTCGATCCTAAAGGTGTTAACAAAATATGCATCTATGGACTGGTGCAAGCATCTTGGAGTTGGAATATATGCTTTGATAAGTTGATCAAAGCATATAGTTTATACAGACTTGCAGTGAAGCCTGTATTTACTAGAAAGTGAGTGGGAGCACTACAACATTTCTGATAAGTATATGTGAATGACATATTGTAGATCGAAAATAATGTAGAATTATTCTGCTAAGCATAAAGGAGTGTTTGAAAGGAGTTTTTCAAAGAAAGACCTCGGTGAAGCTGCTTACATATTGAGCATCAAGATCTATAGAGATAGATCAAGACGCTTGATAAGTTTTTTCAATGAGTACATACCTTGACAAGATTTTGAAGTAGTTAAAAATGGAACAGTCAAAGAAAGAGTTCTTGCCTGTGTTACAAGGTGTGAAATTGAGTAAGACTCAAAACCCGACCACGGCAGAAGATAGAAAGAGAATGAAAGTCATTCCCTATGCCTTGGCCATAGGTTCTATAAAGTATGCCATGTTGTGTACCAGATCTATTGTATACCCTACACTGAGTTTGGCAAGGGAGTACAATAGTGATCTAGGAGTAGATCACTGGACAACGGTCAAAATTATCCTTAGTGGAATAAGGATATGTTTCTCGATTATGGAAGTGACAAAAGGTTCGTCGTAAAGAGTTACGTCGATGCTTGTTTTGACACCGATCTGGATGACTCTAAGTCTCGATCTAGATACATATTGAAAGTGGGAGCAATTAGCTAGAGTAGCTCCGTGCAGAGCATTGTAGACATAAAAAATTGTAAAATACATAACGGATCTGAATGTGAAAGACCCGTTGACTAAGATTCTCTCACAAGCAAAACATGATCACACCTTAGTACTCTTTGGGTGTTAATCACATAGCGATGTGAACTAGATTACTGAATCTAGTAAACCCTTTGGGTGTTGGTCACATGGCGATGTGAACTATGGGTGTTAATCACATGATGATGTGAACTATCGATGTTAATCACATGGTGATGTGATCTAGATTATTGACTCTAGTGCAAGTGGGAGACTGAAGGAAATATGCCCTAGAGGCAATAATAAAGTTATTATTTATTTCCTTATTTCATGATAAATGTCTATTATTCATGCTAGAATTGTATTAACCGGAAACATAATACATGTGTGAATATATAGACAAACAGAGTGTCACTAGTATGCCTCTACTTGACTAGCCTGTTAATCAAAGATGGTTATGTTTCCTAACCATGGACAAAGAGTTGTTATTTGATTAACGGGATCACATCATTAGTTGAATGATCTGATTGACATGACCCATTCAGTTAGCTTAGCACCCGATTGTTTAGTATGTTGCTATTGCTTCCTTCATGACTTATACATGTTCCTATGACTATGAGATTATGCAACTCCCGTTTACCGGAGGAACACTTTGTGTGCTACCAAACGTCACAACGTAACTGGGTGATTATAAAGGTGCTCTACAGGTGTCTCCAAAGGTACTTGTTGGGTTGGCATATTTCGAGATTAGGATTTGTCACTCCGAATGTCGGAGAGGTATCTCTGGGCCCTCTCGGTAATGCACATCACTTAAGCCTTGCAAGCATTGCTACTAATGAGTTAGTTGCGAGATGATGTATTATAGAATGAGTAAAGAGACTTGCCGGTAACGAGATTGAACTAGGTATTGGATACCGACGATCGAATCTCGGGCAAGTAACATACCGATGACAAAGGGAACAACGTATGTTGTTATGCGGTCTGACCGATAAAGATCTTCGTAGAATATGTAGGAACCAATATGGGCATCCAGGTCCCGCTATTGGTTATTGACCGGAGACGTGTCTCGGTCATGTCTACATTGTTCTCGAACCATAGGGTCCGCACGCTTAAGGTTTCGATGATAGTTATATTATGAGTTTATGAGTTTTGATGTACCGAAGGAGTTCGGAGTCCCGGATGAGATCGGGGACATGACGAGGAGTCTCAAAATGGTCGAGACATAAAGATCGATATATTGGACGACTATATTCGGAGTTCGGAAAGGTTCCGAGTGATTCGGGTATTTTTGGAGTACCGGAGAGTTACGGGAATTCGCCGGGGAGAAGTATTGGGCCTTATTGGGCCCTGCGGGAAAGAGAGAGGGGCTGCCTAGGGCAGGCCGCGCGCCCCCCCATGGCCTAGTCCGAATTGGACTAGGGGGAGGGGCCGCACCCCCTCCTTCCTTTCCTTCTGTCTTCCCCTTCCTAGTCTCCTACTCCTAATACATGGAAGGTCTCCTAGTTGGACTAGGAAAGGGGGAATCCTACTCCCGGTGGGAGTAGGACTCCCCATGGCGCGCCATAGAGAGGGCCGGCCCTCCCCTCCTCCACTCCTTTATATACGGGGGCAGGGGGCACCCCATGGACACACAAGTTGATCATTGAGATCGTTCTTTAGCCGTGTGCGGTGCCCCCCTCCATGATATTACACCTCGGTCATATTGTAGCGGTGCTTAGGCGAATCCCTGCGACAGGAGAACATCAAGATCGTCACCACGCCGTCGTGCTGACGGAACTCCTCCCTGTGCCTCTTCTGGATCGGAGTTCGGGGTGCATCGTCGAGCTGTACGTGTGTCAAGAACTCGGAGGTGCCGGAGTAACGGTGCTTGGATCGGTTGGACCGGGAGGATGTACGACTACTTCCTCTACATTGCGTCAACGCTTCCGCTTTGGTCTACGAGGGTACGTAGACAACACTCTCCCCTCTCGTTGCTATATCATCACCATGATCTTGCGTGTGCGTATGAAATTTTTTGAAATTACTACGTTCCCCTACACCGAGGTCCTCGCGGCCGAAGAGTATAAACTCGAACGCCCCTCCAAAAGCTACCCAAGACGCAAGTTGCTCCCCCGATTAGAGGAGGAAGCATACATACCTTCATCACCAGCGCATGATACGGCCGACCGACCACCCCGTGGTCGCGACAGAGAGGCATCCAGGCCCTCCACCAAGACCGTACCCCGGCATCGCTCCAAAAGTACGAAGCCAAGAGGGAACGCGCCGGACTTGCGAGACATATTGGAGGACAAAGCAAGGCAATCCAGATCCATCTATGGATCACGTGTGCGCCCCACAAGCGATGACGAATACCGTCGCACCGGATACAATAACCCCGGCCAGACCGAACACAGCAGACAATGCTCCCTCGAGCTACGTCGTGACATTGCTCAATATAGAGGCGCCGCACACCCGCTATGCTTCACTGACGAAGTAATGGATCATCAAATCCCTGAAGGGTTCAAACCTGTAAACATCGAATCCTACGATGGCACAACAGACCCCGCGGTTTGGATCGAAGATTATCTCCTTCACATCCATATGGCCCGCGGCGACGATCTCCATGCCATCAAGTATCTCCCACTCAAGCTTAAAGGACCAGCTCGGCATTGGCTTAATAGCTTGCCCGCAGAGTCAATTGGGTGTTGGGAAGACCTGGAAGCCGCATTCCTCGACAACTTCCAGGGCACGTATGTGCGGCCACCAGACGCCGATGACCTAAGCCACATAATTCAGCAGCCAGACGAATCGGCCAGACAATTCTGGACACGGTTCTTGACAAAGAAAAACCAAATCGTCGATAATCCGGATGCAGAGGCCCTCGCAGCCTTCAAACATAACATCCGCGACGAGTGGCTAGCCCGGCACCTGGGACAAGAAAAGCCGAAATCCATGGCAGCCCTCACATCATTAATGACCCGCTTTTGCGCGGGAGAGGATAGCTGGCTACCCCGCAGCAACAACCTCAGTAAAAATTCTGGCAGTCCGGATACTAAGGACCACAATGGCAGGTCGCGTCGAAGCAAAAATAAACGCCGCATTAACGGCGACGACAAGGAGGATACGGCAGTCAACACTGGATTCCGAGGCTCTAAACCCGGTCAGCGGAAGAAGCCATTCAAAAGAACCACTCCGGGTCCGTCCAATTTGGACCGAATACTCGACCGCTTATGCTAGATACATGGCACCCCCGAAAAGCCAGCTAATCACACCAACAGAGATTGCTGGGTGTTCAAGCAGGCAGGCAAGTTAATTGCCGAAAACAACGACAAGGGGCTAAACAGCGACGACGAGGAAGAGACCCGACCGCCGAACAATAGAGGATAGAAGGGTTTCCTCCCACAAGTGCGGACGGTGAACATGATTTACGCAACCCATATACCCAAGAGGGAGCGGAAGCGCGCACTAAGGGACGTATACGCGATGGAGCCAGTCACCCCGAAGTTCAATCCATGGTCCTCTTGTCCGATCACTTTCGATCGAAGAGACCATCCGACCAGCATCCGCCATGGCGGATTCGACGCATTGGTTTTAGACCCAATCGTCGATGGATTTCACCTCACGAGAGTCCTGATGGACGACGGCAGTAGCCTGAACCTGCTTTATCAGGATACAGTGCGCAAGATGGGCATAGACCCCTCAAGGATTAAACCTACAAAGACAACCTTTAAAGGCGTCATACCAGGTGTGGAGGCCAATTGTACAGGCTCAGTCACACTGGAAGTGGTCTTCGGATCCCCGGATAATTTCCAGAGCGAGGAATTAATCTTCAACATAGTCCCTTTTCGCAGCGGCTATCACGCTCTGCTCGGACGAACCGCGTTTGCAAAGTTCAACGTGGTGCCGCATTATGCATACCTCAAGCTCAAGATGCCAGTCCCTCGTGGAGTCATCACGGTCAATGGAAATATGGACCGCTCCCTCCGAACGGAGGAACATACAGCGGCTCTCGCGGCAGAAGTACAGAGCAGCCTTTTAAGGCAATTTTCGAGTCCGGCCGTTAAACGGCCGGATACAGCCAAACGCGCCCGAAGCAACACCAACCAAGACCACCTGGCACGATCCGAGCACGCGTAGCAATGCGGCCCTAACCCCTGCCCTCGCATGATTGCAAGAACAACCCTCCGCGTACATCATTATGCTTTGGAGATACCATGGGCGTAGGGGAAGGGGCACGACCACAATGGACCCAGAGTGCGGCTCGACCACACCAGGGGCTCGCAAGTGTGTCACTCTTTCTTATTATTATTTTCCTTCTTTGTATACACAGGACTCCGTTAGACAGAGGCCCTGTCCGGCGGTGAACCTGCCGAACTCATGATGCAACAGCCGGGGAAGAAAGAATGCGGCGACGAACACTCAGGTGGTCTCAATTATGAACATTAAATTTGATTATACACACCAAGTCCGCAGCCCATCCCTGGAGGGGGGACATGTTTAACTAGTCCAAAACCCTTGCTTACCGCACTATTTGTATCAGTCCGCACTCATAGCAGACTTCCTTTAAATAAATGGTGTAGCACTTTTTTGCCTGTTATTACATATATATGTTCATTACATGACATCTCGCACCCGTATATTTTGATACGGCCTAATACACCAGGGGCTTACGTTCCCCAAATTATGGTGTGATAAGTCCGACCACTTTCACAAGTGCGGCACCCCGAACTTATAGCATTATATGAATCAGCTCCGAATCATGTCTTGGGTCAATAGTTGGGTTTGCCCGGCTCCCACGTTTTGGTGCCTTACATTCCATTCCGTCGGCTAAGGTGGCACTGGGAGAACCACTACGATTGCGCCCCGGTTGAGCTAGGCGAGCGCCTCAGTGGAGAAAGCTAAAACTGACAGGCATGATAATGCGAGAGACTGGTCGCTGTTCGAGAGGTCTTTTCGGGTCCTTAAAGACTCACGCCGCTTCGAGCGAAGTTCCGGATAATGTCCGACGAAGGCGTAGATAGCGCCCCAAATTCGGTCTTCCGAATACTAGGGGCTTCACCGAAATTTAGAATTATAGAATTCTATGGCTAAGTGAGAGTGTTCAAGCATTATAAGTCTGGTTGCCTTGTTCGTTGTGTTGAGCGCCTCCCTAGATGGACCCAAAAATGGGAACAAGAGTGCTCAAGTTATCCCGAACACCCTCGCACTTGCGGCTCGGGGGCTGAAGCCAACGACTTGCCATCTCTCAGATTTTATAAACGGCCGCACAGAAGGTAATATTTTAAATTAAATAAGCGTTGCTTAAAGCGCACATGAACAAAGTTTTCAGCGCACAGGATAATACACAGCAAGTTCACTCAAAAATTACATCTCTAGGGCATTCATCCGCAATATCGCGGGCCCCCTTCAGGACAGTTTTATAATACATTTTGGGTGTATGATACTCCTTGCCCGGTGGCGGCGGGTCAGTAAGAAGCTTCTCCGCATCCAGCCTGCCCCAGTGCACCTTTGTGCGGGCAAGGGCCCGACGAGCACCTTCAATACAGGCGGAGCGCTTGATGACCTCCACCCAGGGGCACGCATCCACCAACCGCCGCACGAGGCCGAAGTAGCTCCCAGGCATGGCCTGTCCAGGCCACAGCCGGACTATAAGGCCCTTCAAGGCCTCCTCAGCTACCTTGTGGAGTTCGACCAGCTGCTTCAGCTGGTCGCTTGGGGGCACCGGATGCCGGCCTCAGCGTACTGAGACCAGAAGACCTCCTCCATTGAGCTCCCCTCCTCGCCACGGTAGAATGCGGCGGCATCGGACACACTACGCGGCAGATCTGCAAACGCCCCTGGAGAGCTCCGAATGCGGGTAAGTGTCAGGTAGTTTACATTAACATGCTTGCTTTGCATGAAAAATGCCTTACCCGCCGCTATCTTCTTCACATCTTCAACCTCCTGAAGGGCCTTACGGGCCTCGGCCTTGGCGGACTTGGCACTTTCGAGAGCCGAGGCGAGCTCGGACTTCTCCATGAGAGCCTGGAGCTCTTGCCGCACTTCCGCCACCCGTGCCTCCTGCTTTTCTCGCTCTGCCCGTTCCGCGGCCGCACTTCGTTCGGCCGCGGACACAGCCTCCTTCAAGGCTGCCACCTCATTTGTGGCCTCTCCAATACCCATATTATCCTTGTTAATTTTATTGCGACCAAAATCCTTTTCTGTAAGGTAAAATTCAAAGTGGTGCTACTCACCTTCTTTGTCCTCGAGCTGCCTCTTGGCATGGCCGAGCTCTCGCTCGGACCGCTCGAGATCTTGCTTTAATGTACCAACCTCCGCATTCAGTGCGGCAGAGGTCAGCAGCACAGCCTGCAAACCCATATTGACATAATTTATTAGCAACCTGCGAATATCTTTTTAGATCCTTAGTCTGGCTTTTCTTTCCGAACACCGAACCGAGCATCAGGGGCTACTGTCTATGCGGTATTACATTACACAATTTTAACTTCTTACCTCAAAGCCTGTCAAAAGGCTACTGCAGGCTTCGGTCAGCCCGCTCTTGGCGAGCTGGACCTTCTGAATCACCGCACTCATAACAGTGCGGTGTTCTTCCTCGATGGAAGCGCCTTTGAGCGCCTCCAACAAGTTGTCCGGCGCCTCCGGTTGGACGGAGGCTGCCGGCGTCACGGTCTTGCCCTTCTTTCGAAGGGCCGCCTACCGGACTCTGGAACCACTGCAGATTCCGATGTAGAGTCCGGCGCAAAGTCCGGGAGGCTGCCTTGCGGTGCCTCTGGAGCCTCCTCCTAATGGGTCCCTTTTTGGGATCCCACCTCGGCGTCCTCATCGGCGCGGGGGGTAGAGGCAGTCGGAAGTGAATCCACATCCGACGGGGCCAACGACCCGCTCGTTGAAGCGGGGAGATCATCATCGGCCGGACTGCGGGCAGTATGCGGCGTTAGTAGGACACTATGTGACACGAAAGAAATTGCATATCAGAGATCCGGATACTTATGATCTCGCCGGTGGCCTGGCCCTTGAAGGCCACTCCTCCTCGCCAACGTCGATGTTGGCGGAGCTGTCCGGGGGAATAGTTCTCCCCCTCTTGGACCCTTCGGCCTCCCCTGTTGGGGAAGCCTTCCTCTTCCTCTCTCCCCCCTCCGAGAGAGAGTCTTCTTCCTCCTCCTCATCTTCGGGGGAGGAGTCCGCCTCGTCGTCGGATGCCTGATTACGGGAACTCTTTCGAGTGCCCGTGGCCACCTTCTTGGCCTTCTTCTCCGGCACCACGTGCGGTGCCGAAACCAGCAGCCCCGCTAGACGGGCATCCACTGGGTCTTCTGGCATGGGAGCCGGGCAGATGAGCTGCTCGGCCTTCTTCATCCATTCCTGTCAAAGGAAAAGGGAGATTTAAACCCTCTTAGAATCAATCTATTCACAACAAGTTTCCCGTAAAGGGGTAGAATCACTTACCTCTTCAGCCGGATGCTGCGAGTGAAATCCGCGATCTTCCGTCGCGGATGCGGGGGCTTCGGCGCCCTTAAACAGCACCCTCCAGGCGCCTTCGTACATCGTGTCGAAGAGCCCGCTTAGCGCCTGGTGCTGTTCCGGATAGAACTCCCACAGATTGAATGCCCGTTCTTGGCATGGGAGGATCCGGCGGACGAGCATGACTTGGACCACGTCAATGATCCTGAGCTTCTTGTTCACTAGCTTCTGGATACAGGCTCGGAGTCCCGTCAGCTCCTTCGGATTTCCCCACAGCAAGCCCTTCTCTTTCCAGGAGGTGAGGTGCGTTGAGATACCAGATCTGAACTCGGGGGCCGCCGCCCACTTAGGGTCGCGCGGCTCGGTAATATAGAACCACCCCGATTGCCACCCCTTGACGGAGTCCACGAAGGCCCCTTTGAACCAGAGGACGTTGGGCATCTTGCCCAACATGGCGCCTCCGCACTCCGCCTGCGTGCCCTTCACTACCTTCGGCTTGACGTTGAAGGTTTTGAGCCACAAGCCGAAGTGGGGCCGGATGCAGAGGAGGGCCTCGCACACGATGATAAACACCGAGATGTTGAGGATGAAGTTCGGCGCCAGATTGTGGAAATCCAGGCCGCAGTAGAACATGAGCCCCCGGAAAAAGGGGTGAAGTGGAAAGCCCAGTCCGCGGAGGAAGTGGGGAAGGAAAACGACCCTCTCATGGGGCCCGGGGGTAGGGATGAGCTGCCCCTCGTCGGGCAGCCGGTGCGCGATATCGCCGGAAAGGTATCCGGTGCTGCGCAGCTTGGTGATGTGCTCCTCCTTGACGGTGGAAGCCAACCATTTGCCTCCCCCTCCGGACATGGTCGGGGAAGGTTAAGACGAGATGCGCGAGCTTGGGCGTTGGAGCTTGAGTGCACGGAGGTGGATAAGCAAAGGAGGAAGAAGGCGTGGGTGAAAAGGTGAATCCTTATCCGTTATATATAGGCGGGCGAAGACTATGCGTCCCCCACCAGCCTGGTAAAACTCGCTTATCTCCCAAGCGCCACCATTAATGGCGCGGTTGGGTTACCTGCGTCCGTATTGATGAGAATCCCGGAATAAGCGGAACACGATCTTTGCTTCGACAAGACGTGCCAAGGAAACCGCTTCGCTAAACGTGCTGAGGTGGTATAATAAAAAACGATTCAAGTAAAGGCTTGGTAGTGGTGTGACGTCATGCCGCAAAATACGTCAGCAGATTGGACTTGTGTACATTTTATTCTCTCTACGGTGGAATGTGGAATTTATTTTGCAGAGCCGGACACTATCCTGGTGTTCATGATCTTCTCTGGATTATTCAAAGGAGGAACCCGCCTTGCAATGCCGAACATTATGCGCGCCGGACTTATCATCATTGAAGCCTGGTTCAGGGGCTACTGAGGGAGTCCTGGACTAGGGGGTGTCCGGACAGCCGGACTATCATCGTCCGCCGGACTCCAAGACTACGAAGATACAAGATTGAAGACTCCGTCCCGTGTCCGGATGGGACTTTCCTTGGCGTGGAAGGCAAGCTTGGCGATACGGATATGTAGATCTCCTACCATTGTAACCGACTCTGTGTAACCCTAGCCCTCTCCGGTGTCTATATAAACCGGAGGGCTTTAGTCCGTAGGACACAATATACATCACAACAATCATACCATAGGCTAGCTTTAGGGTTTAGCCTCCTTGATCTCGTGGTAGATCCACTCTTGTACTACCCATATCATCAATATTAATCGAGCAGGACGTAGGGTTTTACCTCCATCAAGAGGGCCCGAACCTGGGTAAAACATCGTGTCCCTTGTCTCCTGTTACCATCCGCCTAGACGCACAGTTCGGGACCCCCTACCCGAGATCCGCCGGTTTTGACACCGACAGTCATCCCTACAAAATCATATAGTTAGGCTATGCTTCATTTTCGTCACACAAAGCAATTGTTTCATACTTAAATAATCTCAAACTTTTTCAACTTTCACGCAATACATGAGCGTGAGCCATGGATATAGCACTATGGGTGGAATAGAATATGATGATGGAGGTTGTGTGGAGAAGACAAAAAAGGAGAAAGTCTCACATTGACGAGCGTAATCAATGGGCTATGGAGATGCCCATCAATTGATGTCAACATGAGGAGTAGGGATTGCCATGCAACAGATGCACTAGAGCTATAAGTGTATGAAAGCTTGATACGTCTCCAACTTATCCATAATTTATGAAGCATTCATGCTATATTATTATATGTTTTCGATGTTTATGGGCTTTAATATACACTTTTATATTACTTTTGGGACTAACCTATTAACCGGAGGCCCAGCCCATATTGTTGTTTTCTTGCCTATTCCAGTGTTTCGAAGAAAAGGAATATCAAATGGAGTCCAAATGAAATGAAACCTTCAGGAGCGTTATTTTTGGAACGGAAGCAATCCAGGGGACTTGGAGTGCAAGTCAGGGAAGCTTCAAGGAGGCCACGAGGCAGGGGGCGCGCCCACCCCCCTGGGCGCGCCCTCCACCCTTGTGGGCCCCTCGTGGCTCCCCTGACCGACTTCTTTCACCTATATATTCCCATATACCCTAAAAACATCGAAGAGAACAATAGATCGGGAGTTCCGCCACCGCAAGCCTCTGTAGCCACCAAAAACCTCTCGGGAGCCCGTTCCGGCACCCTGCCAGAGGGGGAATCCCTCACCGGTGGCCATCTTCATCAACCTAGCGCTCTCCATGATGAGGAGGGAGTAGTTCACCCTCGAGGCTGAGGGTATGTACCAGTAGCTATGTGTTTGATCTCTCTCTCTCTCTCTCTCTCTCTCTCTCGTGTTCTCTCTATGGCACGATCTTGATGTATCGTGAGCTTTGCTATTATAGTTGGATCTTATGATGCTTCTCCCCCTCTACTCTCTTGTAATGGATTGAGTTTTCCCTTTGAAGTTATGTTATCGGATTGAGTCTTTAAGGATTTGAGAACACTTGATGTATGTCTTGTCGTGCTTATCTGTGGTGACAGTGGGATATTCACATGATCCACTTGATGTATGTTTTGGTGATCAACTTGCGGGTTCTGCCCATGAACCTATGCATAGGGGTTGGCACACGTTTTCGTCTTGACTCTCCCGTAGAAACTTTGGGGCACTCTTTGAAGTATTTTGTGTTGGTTGAATAGATGAATCTGAGATTGTGTGATGCATATCGTATAATCATGCCCATGGATACTTGAGGTGACAATGGAGTATCTAGGTGACATTAGGGTTTTGGTTGATTTGTGTCTTAAGGTGTTATTCTAGTATGAACTCTATGATAGATCGAACGGAAAGAATAGTTTCATGTTATTTTACTACGGACTCTTGAATAGATTGAGCAGAAAGGATAACTTTGAGGTGGTTTTGTACCCTACCATAATCTCTTCGCTTGTTCTCCGCTATTAGTGACTTTGGAGTGACTCTTTGTTGCATGTTGAGGGATAGTTATATGATCCAATTATGTTATTATTGTTGAGAGAACTTGCACAAGTGAAAGTATGAACCCTAGGCCTTGTTTCCTACCATTGCAATACCGTTTACGCTCATTTTTATCATTAGTTACCTTGCTGTTTTTATATTTTCAGTTTACAAAAACCTTTATCTACCATCCATATTGCACTTGTATCACCGTCTCTTCGCCTAACTAGAGCACCTATACAATTTACCATTGTATTGGGTGTGTTGGGGACACAAGATACTCTTTATTTGGTTGCAGGGTTGTTTGAGAGAGACCATCTTCATCCTACGCCTCCCACGGATTGATAAACCTTAGGTCATCCACTTGAGGGAAATTTGCTACTGTCCTACAAACCTCTGCACTTGGAGGCCCAACAACGTCTACAAGAAGAAGGTTGTGTAGTAGACATCAAGCTCTTTTCTGGCGCCATTGCCGGGGAGGTGAGTGCTTGAAGGTATATCTTTAGATCTTGCAATTGAATCTTTTTGTTTCTTGTTTTATCACTAGTTTAATTCTATAAAAGAAAACTGCAAAAAAATGGAATTGAGTTTGCCTCATACGCTTCATCTTTTTAATATCTTTCCTGAGAATGATGGAAAGGAAAATTGTGCTCAATTGCTAGAAGAAGAATGCATTAAAATGTTTGGTACTAGATCTTTGTATGATGAGCATGATTTCAATGTTGTTAGTATGAATTCCTTGAATATCCATGATGCTAATGATATGCAAAGCCACAAGCTTGGGGAAGCTATGTTTGATGAAGATGATTTTTTTGTCCCCCAATTTTTGATGAGCAAATTTACTATGATGAAAGCATGCCTCCTATTTATGATGATTATGTTGATGAAACTGGGTTTGGAAGAGTGTCAACTTTAGGAAGTAATGATCCCACTATTTTGGAGGATGTTGAATATTATTGTGATAATTATGAATGTGGATTTGGAGAAGTCATGACTTTATTTAGTGATGAATCCACTATTTCGGAAGAGGTTCCAATTGATTATGAGAACAAAGTTGTTATCTATGATGATTATTGTGATGACTTGTATATGCTATTAAGAATAATGATAACCATGAAACTTGTCATCATGATTTTAGTTTTCAATTGGATTATGCTTCACATGATAGTTATTTTGTTAAGTTTGCTCCCACTACTATTGATGATAATAAATTTGCTTATGTGGAGAGTAGTAAATTTTCTATGCTTGTAGATCATGAAAAGAATGCTTTAGGTGCTGGTTATATTGTTGAATTAATTCATGATGCTACTGAAAATTATTATGAGGGAGGAACATAAGCTTGTAGGAATTGCGATAATATCAAGTTTCCTCTCTATGTGTTGAAAATCTTGAAGCTATGCTTGTTTTACCTTCCTATGCTTGTTGATTATTGTTCCCATAAGTTGTTTGCTCACAAAATCCCTATGCATAGGATGTGGGTTAGACTTAAATGTGCTAGTTATATGCTTCATGATGCACCCATTATGTTTCAATTCTTATCTTTTATGTGAGCATCATTGTCATCATCATGCCTAGCTAGAAAGGCATTAAAGAAGAGCGCTTGTTGGGAGACAACTCAATATTTACCTTTACTGTTTTTGTGTGTTCACATGATTATGCTACTGTAGTAATCATGTTTTATAGCTTTTGTTTCAATAAAGTGCCAAGTAAGACCTTTAGGATAGTTTACGGTGATAGTTGTGTTGATCCTGCTGAGAATCAGAAACTTTTGCACACAGTAAACTAGTTTTTATAATTCACATAAATGTGCTTATGATCTGATTCTTTTTTCTCTGGATTGGTACAAAAATTTCTTAGGACTTCCTAATTTTTTAGGAGTTTTGGAGTTCCAGAAGTATACGTTTGATACAGATTACTACAGACTGTTCTGTTTTTAACAGATTCTGTTTTCTATGTGTTGTTTGCTTATTTTGATGAATCTATGAGTAGTATCGGAGGGTATGAACCATAGAGAAGTTTGAATACAGTATATATTACAGCAATATGAATTTATAATGAGTTAATTACAGTACCTAAGTGGTGGTTTTATTTTCTTATACTAACGGAGCTTACGAGTTTTCTGTTGAGTTTTGTGTTGTGAAGTTTTCAAGTTTTGGCTAAAGATTCGATGGACTATGGAATAAGGAGTGGAAAGAGCCTAAGCTTGGGGATGCTTAAGGCACCCCAAGGTAATATTCAAGGACAACCAAGAGCCTAAGCTTGGGGATGCCCCGGATGACATCCCATCTTTCGTCTTCGTCCATCGGTAACTTTACTTGGAGCTATATTTTTATTCACCACATGATATGTGTTTTGTGTGGAACATTATTTTCTCTTGTTAGTATTTGCTTGCTGTTATTTAGAATAATGTTTTGCATCTATACTTTCAGTAAAAATGTCAAGGATAGCCTTTACCATGCTTATTTTGCTAGTATACATGTTGCTGTTTGAAAACAGAAAGTTTATGGCTGTTGCAAAGATTCCCTAGAAAAGTCAGAGAATGGTATAGTGTTGAAACTTTTTGCATATTGAGCTCTGATAAATTTTCTACAGCGTAGTACTTTTCTCATAATTTTTGGAGTTAGGGAAGTATGATAAATCTTGCATTCTTTACAGACTATATTGTTTTGGCAGATTGCTGTTATGTTTGCATTGTTTGCATATGTTTGCTTGTTTAATGATTCTATTTGAGGATAGGAGTATTAAATATGCAGAGAAATTTAGTATGAAATGTTGAATAATAATTTTAGTGATTTTCTACAGTAAAAAATGATAAGATTTTTGCATTGGTTTATACTAACTTATCTCACGAGTTCTTGTTGAGTTTGTTGTGGATGAAGTTTTTGAGATTTAGGAAACCGAGATATAAAAGGAATTAAGGAGACACAAAAGCTCAAGCTTGGGGATTCCCAAGGCACCCCAAGATAATATTTCAATAAGTCTCAAGCATCCAAGCTTGGGGATGCCCCAGTAGGCATCCCACCTTTCTTCTTCAACAACTATCGGTTAGTATCGGTTGAACCTAAGTTTTTGCTTCTTCACATGAGTTGTGCTATCCTTGCAATGCCATTTTATTTTGCTTTGCTTGCTGTTTGAATAAAATACCAAGATCTGAAATTCTTAAATGAGAGAGAGTCTTCACATAGCCACTTAATTATTTAACTACTCATTGATCTTCACTTATATCTTTTTGGAGTAGTTTGTCATTTACTCGTGTGCTTCACTTATATCCTATGAGTAAATGGTTGAATGAGTTGAATGTCATAAATCTGAAATTATATATGTTTCATTTGCTTTTCCCATGGGTAGTAATGACTTCACATCTAATAAGTAGAGGTTGTAAATTTATTGAAGGTTAGCAAGCATTGTATTGGTCACTTGAACAATTCATGAAAGAATATTGAACGAATAGAAATTTCACATATAAATATACTATCTTAGACATCTTCTATGATTGTGAGCCCCATTAATTATTTTCAAACCTGAGAAAATTAGTTGAAATTGTACAAGGAAGACAACGTAATGAGTTATGCTTGGGTGTATTTGTATAGAAGTTATATTGTTATAGATCCTCCAACATGTGGTGCTTGCTTTTTAGAATCCTTTGCTAGCCAAAATATCTGTACTAAGCGGGAATACTGCTTGTGCATCCAAATCCCTTGAACCAAGTTTCTTCCATGAGTGTCCACCATACCTACCTATATGCGGTATTTACCTACCGTTCCAAGTAAATTTGCATGTACCAAACTCTAAACCTTCAAATAATAATTTGTTTTGTATGCCCGAATCGCTCATGTAGCGACTAGGGGATGCCAGTATCTTCCATGCTAGGAGGGTTATTCTCAAGATGAGTGGAATCCCCTCATCATTCATGAGAAAAATGGCTGGTAACCAGGATGCCTAGTCCCATGATCAAAAAGATCAAAGCAAAACATAATAATTAAAACAAAACTCCCCCAGGGCTGTTGTTGGTACGGACGGTACCCCGTTGTTTCGGATGGCCGTGGAGTGTTATTGTTGGTGGAGGGGGAGTAAAAACTTTACCATTCTATTTGGGAACCGCCTATAATGTATGTAGTATGGAAGATATTGGGAACTCTTGGTTGTTATGTTGACAATGAAAGCATACCTCTCAAAATTATTTTCATCTCTATTTCAAAATCGAGCTCTGGCACCTCTGCAAATCCCTGCTCCCCTCTGCGAAGGGCCTACCTTTACTTTTATGCAAGAGTCCGTAGTATTCCTTCTCATTCCTACTCTTTAGTTGGCAAGCATCGTGTGTTGGGGAAAGATGTAAGCATATATGGCCATGCAAATATATTTGATCATGAATTATTATTTTTTGACAATTATCTATATGATAAGTGAGTTGGGAGGCGAAACACTAAGCCCCTATATTTCTCTGTGTTCGATGGATGTTATTTGTTCTAAGAATATGCTTTGAGTGGTAGCAATCATGGAAGACTATATGATAGTTGAGTATGTGGAGTTTGCTAAATCAAAGCTCTGACATAGACCCTTCCTGAAAATAAGATGAATTGTAATTGTTTGACGACTGAGAATGAAGTTTGCTAGTTTTCAAGAAAGTTTATGGTCTATGCTTTAACATGTGAATAGCTTGTTACTTGATCTTGAGAAGTTTTATGAGATGAACTACTGTTATGACATATAATCATGCTAGAAAAGGTGACTGAAATTATCATTGATCAAACTTGTGCACCTGCTAGCATTCACACTTCATAAATTCTTTCTTTTATCATTTACCTACTCAAGGACGAGCAGGAATTAAGCTTGGGGATGCTGATACGTCTCCAACGTATCTATAATTTATGAAGCATTCATGCTATATTATTATCTGTTTTGGATGTTTATGGGCTTTATTATACACTTTTGTATTATTTTTGGGACTAACCTATTAACCGGAGGCCCAACCCATATTGCTGTTTTCTTGCCTATTCCAGTGTTTCCAAGAAAAGGGATATCAAACGGAGTCCAAACGGAATGAAACGTTCGGGAGCGTTATTTTTGGAACGGAAGCAATCCAGGGGACTTGGAGTGCAAGTCATGGAAGCTTCAAGGAGGCCACGAGGCAGGGGGCGCGCCCACCCCCTGGGTGCGTCCTCCACCCTTGTGGGCCCCTCATGGCTCCCCTGACCGACTTCTTTCGCCTATATATTCCCATATACCCTAAAAACATCGAAGACAACAATAGATCGGGAGTTCCGCCGCCGCAAGTCTCTGCAGCCACCAAAAATCTCTCAGGAGCCCGTTCCGGCACCCTGCCAGAGGGGGAATCCCTACCGGTGGCCATCTTCATCATCCCGTCGCTCTCCAGGACGAGGAGGGAGTAGTTCACCCTCGAGGCTGAGGGTATGTACCAGTAGTTATGTGTTTGATCTCTCTCTCTCTCTCTCTCTCTCTCTCTCGTGTTCTCTCTATGGCACGATCTTGATGTATCGCGAGCTTTGCTATTATAGTTGGATCTTATGATGCTTCTCCCCCTCTACTCTCTTGTAATGGATTGAGTTTTCCCTTTGAAGTTATGTTATCGGATTGAGTCTTTAAGGATTTGAGAACACTTGATGTATGTCTTGCCGTGCTTATCTGTGGTGACAGTGGGATATTCACGTGATCCACTTGATGTATGTTTTGGTGATCAACTTGCGGGTTCCGCCCATGAACCTATGCACAGGGGTTGGCACACGTTTTCGTCTTGACTCTCCGGTAGAAACTTTGGGCCACTCTTTGAAGTACTTTGTGTTGGTTGAATAGATGAATCTGAGATTGTGTGATGCATATCATATAATCATGCCCACGGGTACTTGAGGTGACAATGGAGTATCTAGGTGACATTAGGGTTTTGGTTGATTTGCGTCTTAAGGTGTTATTCTAGTACGAACTCTACGATAGATCGAACGGAAAGAATAGCTTCGTGTTATTTTACTACAGACTCTTGAATAGATTGAGCGGAAAGGATAACTTTGAGGTGGTTTCGTACCCTACCATAATCTCTTCGTTTGTTCTCCGCTATTAGTGACTTTGGAGTGACTCTTTGTTGCATGTTCAGGGATAGTTATCCAATTATGTTATTATTGTTGAGAGAACTTGCACAAGTGAAAGTATGAACCCTAGGCCTTGTTTCCTACCATTGCAATACCGTTTACGCTCATCTTTATCATTAGTTACCTTGCTGTTTTTATATTTTCAGATTACAAAAACCTTTATCTACCATCCATATTGCACTTGTAACACCATCTCTTCGCCGAACTAGTGCACCTATACAATTTACCATTGTATTGGGTGTGTTGGGGACACAAGAGACTCTTGGTTATTTGGTTGCAAGGTTGTTTGAGAGAGACCATCTTCATCCTATGCCTCCCACGGATTTATAAACCTTAGGTCATCCACTTGAGGGAAATTTGCTACTGTCCTACAAACCTCTGCACTTGGAGGCCCAACAACGTCTACAAGAAGAAGGTTGTGTAGTAGACATCAAAGCTCAACGAAAGAAACTAGTGGGTGTGCATCCAACTTGCTTGCTCACGAAGACCTAGGGCATTTTGAGGAAGCCCATCGTAGGAATATACAAGCCAAGTTCTATAATGAAAAATTCCCACTAGTATATGAAAGTGACAGCATAAAAGACTTTCTATATGAAGAACATGGTGCTACTTTGAAGCACAAGTGTGGAAAAGGATAGTAACATTGCCCCCCCTTTTTTTATTTTCTTTTCTCTTTTTTTGGGCCTTTGTTTTTTTTCCTTTGGCCTTTCTTTTCTTTATTTGGGAACAATGCTCTAATAATGATGATCATCACACTTCTATTTATTTACAACTCATGAATTACAACTCAATACTAGAACAAGATATGACTCTATATGAATGCCCCCGGCGGTGTATCGGGATGGGCAATGAATCAAGAGTGACATGTATGAAAAATTATGCATGGTGGCTTTGCCACAAATACGTTGTCAACTACATGATCATGCAAGGCAATATGACAATGATGATGTGTGTCATGATGATGAACGGAACGGTGGAAAGTTGCATAGCAATAATATCTCGGAATGGCTATGGAAATGCCATAATAGGTAGGTATGGTGGCTGTTTTGAGGAAGATATAAGGAGGTTTATGTGTGATAGAGCGTATCATATCACGGGGTTTGGATGCACCGGCAAAGTTTGCACCAACTCTCAAGGTGAGAAAGGGCAATGCACGGAACCGAAGAGGCTAGCAATGATGGAAGGGTGAGAGTGCGTATAATCCATGGACTCAACATTAGTCAAAAAGAACTCATATACTTATTGCAAAAATCTACAAGTCATCAAAAACCAAGCACTACACGCATGCTCCTAGGGGGATAGATTGATAGGAAAATACCACCGCTCATCCCCGACCGCCACTCATAAGGATGCACAATCTAAGAACACCTCATGTTTTAAATTTGTTACACAACTTTTACCATACGTGCATGCTACGAGACTTGCCAACTTCAACACAAGCATTCTTTAAATTCATAATCACCCAACTAGCATGACTCTAATATCACTACCTCCATATCTCAAAACAATTATCAAGTGTCAAATTGATCATAGCATCCAATTCACTTCCTATGATAGTTTTTATTATACCCAACTTAGATGCCCATCATTCTAGGACCAATTTTATAACCATAGCAAATACCATGCTGTTCTAAGAGACTCTCAAAATAATATAAGTGAAGCATGAGAGGTTAACAATTTCTACAAAATTAAGCCACCGCCGTGCTCTAAAAGATATAAGTGAAGCACTAGAGCAAAACTATCTAGCTCAAAAGGTATAAGTGAAGCACATAGAGTATTCCAATAAATTCCAATCAGGTGGGTTTCTCCCAAAAGGTGTGTACAGCAATGATGATTGTGGTAAACTAAAAAGCAAAGACTAATATCATACAAGACGCTCCAAGCAAAACACATATCATGTGGCGAATAAAAATATAGCTCCAAGTAAAGTTACCGATAGACGAAGACGAAAGAGGGGATGCCTTCCGGGGCATCCCCAAGCTTAGGCTTTTGGTTATACTTGAATATCTTGGGGTGCCATGGGTATCCCCAAGCTTAGGCTCTTGCCACTCCTTACTCCATAATCCATCAAATCTTTACCCAAAACTTGAAAACTTCACAACACAAAACTCAACAGGAAATCTCATAAGCTCCATTAGTGCAAGAAAGAAAAACCACCACATAAGGTACTGTAATGAACTCATTCTTTATTTATATTGGTGTTAAACCTACTGTATTCCAACTTCTCCATGGTTCATACCACTTAATACTAGCCATAGATGCATCAAAATAAGCAAACAACACACGAAAAACAGAATCTGTCAAAAACAGAACAGTCTGTAGAAATCTGTAACTCTCGAATACTTCTGGAACTCTAAAAATCCTACCAAAATAGGAAGTCCTGGGAAATTTTTATATTGAACTACAAAAAAACAAATCAATGCAAAAGCACGTTTTGTGAATTACTAAAATTATTTTCGTGCGTGCAAAGTTTCTGTTTTTCAGCAGAATCAAGTTAACTATCACCATAGGTTATCCTATAGGTTCTACTTGGCACAAACACTAATTAAAACACGAAAACACATATAAACAGAAGGTAGATGCAAAATTTATTACTAAACATAAGCAAAAAAAAAATTGGGTTGCCTCCCAACTAGCGCTATTGTTTAACGCCCCAAGCTAGGCATAAAAGCGAGGATAGATCTAAGTAGTGCCATCTTTGGCACTCAATTCATAAGTAGCTCGCATGATAGATTCATAAGGTAATTTGACTTTATTTCTTGGAAAGTGCTCCATGTCTTTCCTTAATGGAAATTGGAATCTAATATTCCCTTCCCTCATGTCAATAATCGCACCAATTGTTCTAAGGAAAGGTCTACCAAGAATAATAGGACATGAAAGATTGCAATCTATATCAAGAACGATAAAATCTACGGGCACCAAATTCCTATTTTCAATAATAAGAACATAATTGATCCTTCCCATAGGATTTTTAATGGTGGAATCCGCAAGGTGCAAATTTAAAGAGCAATCATCAAGATCATGGAAACCTAGAATATCACATAAAGTTTTCGGAATCGTGGAAACACTAGCACCCAAATCACATAAAGCATAACACTCATGATCTTTAATTTTAAGCTTTATAGTAGGTTCCCACTCATAATTAAGTTTTCTAGGTGTAGAAACTTCCAAATTAAGTTTTTCATCATAAGATTGCATCAGGGCATCAACAATATGTTTGGTAAAGGCTTTATTTGACTATAAGCATGAGGAGAATTCAAAACGGATTGCAACAAGGAAATAAAATCTTCTAAAGAAAAATTATCATAATTAAATTCCTTGAAATCCAAGATAGTGGGTTCAATGCTATTTAAAGTCTTGACCTCTCCAATCCCACTTTTACCAAATTTAGCATCAAGATCTAAGAACTCCGAATCATTGGGACGCCTTTTAACTAAAGTTGACTCATCTCCAGTCCCATCATTATTAAGATTCATATTGCAAAACAAAGATTTAATAGGGGACACATCAATAAATTTTAGATCTTCATCATTATTTTCATGGAAACTAGAAGAACACGCTTTTACAAAGCAATCTTTCTTAGCACGCAATCTAGCGGTTCTTTCTTTGCACTCATCAATGGAAATTCTCATAGCTTTGAGAGACTCATTGATATCATGGTTAGGAGGAGTAGATCTAAGTTTCAAAGAATCAACATCAAGCGAAAGTCTATCAACGTTCCTAGCCAAATCATCAACTTTAAGCAATTTTTCTTCAAGCAAAGCATTAAAATTCTTTTGACAGATCATAAATTCTTTAACACTGTTCTCAAAATCAGAGGGCATCTTATTATAATTACCATAAGAATTATTGTAGGAATTTCCATAATTGTTAGAGGAATTACTAGGGAACGGTCTAGGATTAAAGTTTCCTCTATAAGCATTGTTACCAAAATTATTCCTACCAACAAAATTCACATCCATAGATTCATTATTATTCTCAATCAAAGTTGACAAAGGCATATCATTGGGATCAATATAAGCACTCTTAGTAGCAAACAATTTCATAAGCTCATCCATCTTTCCAGTCAAAACATTAATTTCTTCTATAGCATGCACTTTTTTACTAGTAGATCTTTCGGTGTGCCATTGAGAATAATTAGCCATAATGTTATCAAGGAGTTTAGTAGCTTCTCCTAAGGTGATTTCCATAAAAGTGCCTCCCGCGGCCGAATCTAAAAGATTTCTAGAAGCAAAATTCAATACAGCATAAATTTTTTGTATGATCATCCATAAATTCAAACCATGAGTAGGGCAATTGTGAATCATCAATTTCATTCTTTCCCAAGATTGGGCAACATGCTCATGATCAAGTTGTTTAAAATTCATAATATCGTTCCTAAGAGAGATGATCTTAGCGGGAGAAAAGTACTTAGAGATAAAAGCATCTTTGCACTTATTCCACGAATCAATCTATTATTAGGCAAAGATGAAAACCAAACTTTAGCACGATCTCTAAGTGAAAATGGAAATAACTTCAATTTAACAATATCATTATCCGTGCCTTTCTTCTTTTGCATCTCACACAAATCAACAAAGTTGTTTAGATGGGTAGCGACATCTTCACTAGGAAGGCCGGAGAATTGATCTTTCATAACAAGATTCAGCAAAGCAGCATTGATTTCACAAGACTCAACATCATTAAGAGGAGCAATCGGAGTACTAAGGAAATCATTATTATTGGTATTGGAAAAATCACACAATTTGGTATTATCTTGCGCCATCGCGACAAGCAAACAAAAAGGGCAAGCGAAAGAGAGGGGAGGAGATTGGGAAAGAGAGGGCGAATAAAACGGCAAGGGTGAAGTGGGGGAGAGGAAAACGAGAGGCAAATGACAAATAATGTAATGCGAGGGAGATGAGTTTATGATGGGTACTTGGTATGTCTTGACTTGAGCGAAGACCTCCCCGTCAACGGCGCCAGAAATCCTTCTTGCTACGTCTTGAGCTTGCATTGGTTTTCTTTGAAGAGGAAAGGGCGATGCAGCAATAGTACCGTAAGTATTTCCCTCAGTTTTTGAGAACCAAGGTATCAATCCAGTAGGAGGCTCCTCAAAAGTCCCACGCACCTACACAAACAAACAAGAACTTGCAACCAACGCAATAAAGGGGTTGTCAATCCCTTCACAGCCACTTGCGAAAGTGAGATCTGATAGAGATAATATGATAAGATAAATATATTTTTGGTATTTTATAATATATATATTGGAAAAGTAAAGATGCAAATAAAAGTAGATTGAAAGCTTATATGATAAAGGATAGACCCGGGGGCCGTAGGTTTCACTAGTGGCTTCTCTCAAGATAGCATAAGTATTACGATGGGTGAACGAATTACTATCGAGCAATTGATAGAAAGGTGAATAATTATGAGATTATCTAGGCATGATCATGTATATAGGCATCACGTCCGTGACAAGTAGACCGACTCCTGCCTGCATCTACTACTATTACTCCACACATCAACCGCTATCCAGCATGCATCTAGAGTATTAAGTTCATCAAGAACAAAGTAACGCATTAAGAAAGATGACATGATGTAGAGGGATAAACTCATGTAATATGATATAAACCCCATCTTTTTATCCTCGATGGCAACAATACAATACGCGCCTTGCTACCCCTGCTGTCACTAGGAAAGGACACCCTTCTCCCATTGCAAGAAATATCAATCTAGTAGGCCAAACCAAACTGATAATTCGAAGAGTCTTGCAAAGATAACTTAATCACACATAAAAGAATTCAGAGGAGATTCAAATATTTCTCATAGATAAACTTGATCATAAACCCACAATTCATCGGATCTCGAAAAACACACCGCAAAACGAGTTGCATCGAATAGATCTCCAAGAAGATCAAGGGAACTTTGTATTGAGATTCAAAGAAAGAGAAGAAGCCGTCTAGCTAATAACTATGGACCTGAAGGTCTGTGGTAAACTACTCACAACTCATCGGAGAGGCCTTGGAGATGATGTAGAGGCCCTCGATGGTCGATTCCCCCTCCGGCGGAGCACCGACTAAGGCTCCAAGATGGAATCTCGTGGATACAGAAGGTTACGATGGTGGAAATAGTTTTTCGTGGTCGCCTCTGATGTTTTCGGGGTACATGGGTATATATAGGAGGAAGAAGTAGGTCGGTGGACGCTCGAGGGGCCCACGAGGGTGGGGGCGCGCCCAGCCCTAGGGGGGCGCCGGGTACCCTCGTGGCCGCCTTATTTGTTCCCTGACTTCCACTCCAAGTCCTCTGGATCACGTTTGTTCCAAAAAGATCGCTCCCGAAGGTTTCATTCCGTTTGGACTCCGTTTGATATTCCTTTTCTTCGAAACACTGAAATAGGCAAAAAAAAATAGCAATTCGGGCTGGGCCTCCGGTTAGTAGGTTAGTCCCAAAAATGATATAAAAGTGTAAAGTAAATCCCATAAACATCCAAAATGGGTAATATAATAGCATGGAACAATCAAAAATTATAGATACGTTGGAGACGTATCATGCCACCAAGCTACAAGAGCTTCGTGATGAACTATAATATGCAAGGGATGGAAAATACAATTCCCGAGCACTTCGTGATGCTAAAGGCTGCGGAGGTAGAAATCAAGAAGGAGCATCAAGTGTTGATGGTCAACCAGACCACCAGTTTCAAGAAAAAGGGTAAAGGAAAGAAGAAGGGGAACTTCAAGAAGAACGGCAAACAAGTTGCTGCTCAGGAGAAGAAACCCAAGTCTGGACGAGAATGAGTGCTTCTACTGCAAAGGGACTGGTCACTGGAAGCGGAACTGCCCCAAGTATTTGGCGGATAAGAAGGGCAAGGTAAACAAAGGTATATGTGATATACATGTGATTGATGTGTACCTTACTGAAGCTCGCAGTAGCACCTGGGTCACTACCGTTTAGGTCATATTGGTGTAAAGCGCATGAAGAAACTCCATACTAATGGACTTTTGGAATCACTTGATTATGAATCACTTGGTACTTGCGAACCATGCCTCATGGGCAAGATGACTAAAACACCGTTCTCCGGAACAATGGAGCGAGCAAAAGATTTGTTGGAAATCATACATACTGATGTATCTGGTCCAATGAATATTGAGGCTCGCGGCGGGTATCGTTATTTTCTCACCTTCAAAGATGATTTGAGCAGATATGGGTACATCTACTTAATGAAACATAAGTCTGAAACATTTGAAAAGTTCAAAGAATTTCAGAGTGAAGTGGAAAATCATCGTAACAAGAAAACAAAGTTTCTACGATCTGATCGTGGAGGAGAATATTTGAGTTACGAGTTTGGTCTTCATTTGAAACAATGCAGAATAGTTTCGCAACTCACGCCACCCGGAACACCACAACGTAATGATGTGTCCGAACATTGTAACCGCACTTTATTAGATATCATGCAATCTATGATGTCTCTTACTGATTTACCGCTATCGTTTTGGGTTATGCTTTAGATACGGCTGCATTCACATTAAATAGGGCACCATCTAAATCCGTTGAGACGACACCTTATGAACTGTGGTTTGGCAAGAAACCAAAGTTGTCGTTTCTTAAAGTTTGGGGTTGTGATGCTTATGTGAAAAGGCGTCAACCTGATAAGCTCGAACCCAAATCAGAGAAATGTGTCTTCATAGGATACCAAAAGGAGACTGTTGGGTACACCTTCTATCACAGATCCGAAGGCAAGACATTCGTTGCTAAAAATGGATCCTTTCTAGAGAAGGAGTTTCTCTCGAAAGAAGTGAGTGGGAGGAAAGTAGAACTTGATGAGGTAACTGTACCTGCTCCCTTATTGGAAAGTAGTTCATCACAGAAACCGGTTCATGTGATACCTACACCAATTAGTGAGGAAGCTAATGATATTGATCAAGAAACTTCAGATCAAGTTACTACCGAACCTCGTAGGTCAAACAGAGTAAGATCCGCACCAGAGTGGTACGGTAATCCTATTCTGGAGGTCATGTTACTTGACCATAGCAAACCTATGAACTATGAGGAAGCGATGATGAGCCCAGATTCCACAAAATGGCTAGAGGCCATGAAATCTGAGATGGGATCCATGTATGAGAAGAAAGTGTGGACTTTGGTTGACTTGCCCGATGATCGGCAAGCCATCGAGAATAAATGGATCTTCAAGAAGAAGACTGACGCTGACGGTAATGTTACTGTCTACAAAGCTCGACTTGTTGCGAAAGGTTTTCGACAAGTTCAAGGAGTTGACTATGATGAGACTTTCTCACCCGTAGCAATGTTAAGTCTGTCCGAATCATGTTAGCAGTTGCTGCATTTTATGATTATGAAATTTGGCAAATGGATGTCAAAACTGCATTCTTGAATGGATTTCTGGAAGAAGAGTTGTATATGATGCAACCAGAAGGTTTTGTCGATCCAAAAGGTGCTAACAAAGTGTGCAAGCTCCAGCGATCCATTTATCGACTGGTGCAAGCCTCTCGGAGTTGGAATAAACGTTTTCATAGTGTGATCAAAGCATATGGTTTTATACAGACTTTTGGAGAAGCCTGTATTTACAAGAAAGTGAATGGGAGCTTGATACGTCTCCAACGTATCTATAATTTTTGATTGTTCTAGGCTATTATATTACCCCTTTTGGATGTTTATGGGCTTTATTTTACACATTTATATCATTTTTGGGACTAACCTACTAACCGGAGGCTCAACCCATATTGCTGTTTTTTTGCCTATTTCAGTATTTCGAAGAAAAGGAATATCAAATGGAGTCCAAACGGAATGAAACCTTTGGGAGCGTGATTTTTGGAACGAACGTGATCCAGAGGACTTGGAGTGCAAGTCAAGAAGCAGCCGAGGCTCCCACGAGACAGGGGGCGCACCCCCCTGTCTCGTGGGCCCCTTGGGCGGCCACCGACGTACTTCTTCCTCCTATATATACCTACATACCCCGAAAACATCCAGGAGCAACACGAAACACAATTTCCACCGCTGTAACCTTCTGTATCCGCGAGATCCCATCTTGGAGCCTTCGCCGGTGTTCTGCCGGAGGGGGAATCAACCATGGAGCGCTTCTACATCAACATCCTTGCCCCTCCGATGAGTTGTGAGTAGTTTACCACAGACCTACGGGTCCATAGTTATTAGCTAGATGGCTTCTTCTCTCTTTTTGGATCTCAATACAATGTTCTCCCCCTCTCTTGTGGAGATCTATTCGATGTAAACTCTTTTTGCGGTGTGTTTGTCGAGATCTGATGAATTGTGGGTTTAGGATCAAGTTTATCTATGAATAATATTTGAATCTTCTCTGAATTCTTTTATGTATGATTGAGTTATCTTTGCAAGTCTCTTAGAATTATCAGTTTGGTTTGGCCTACTAGATTGATCTTTCTTGCCATGGGAGAAGTCCTTAGCTTTGGGTTCAATCTTGCGGTCTCCTTACCCAGTGACAGAAAGGGTTGCAAGGCACGTATTGTATTGTTGCCATCGAGGATAACAAGATGGGTTTTATATCATATTGCTTGAGTTTATCCCTCTACATCATGTCATCTTGCTTAATGCGTTACTCTGTTCTTATGAACTTAATACTCTAGATGCAGGCAGGAGTCGGTCGATGTGTGGAGTAATAGTAGTAGATGCAGGCAGGAGTCGGTCTACTTGTTATGGACGTGATGCCTATATACATGATCATGCCTAGATAATCTCATAACTATGCGCTTTTCTATCAATTGCTCGACCGTAATTTGTTCACCCACCGTAATATTTATGCTATCTTGAGAGAAGCCACTAGTGAAACCTATGGCCCCCGGGTCTATCTCTTATCATATTTGCTTTCAATCTACTTTTATTTGCATCTTTACTTTTTGCATCTATATTATAAAATACCAAATATATATTTATCTTATCATACTATCTTTATTAGATCTCACTTTTGCAAGTGGCCGTGAAGGGATTGACAACCCCTTTATTGCGTTGGTTGCGAGTTCTTTGTTTGTTTGTGTAGGTGCGTGGGACTTTTGAGGAGCCTCCTACTGGATTGATACCTTGGTTCTCAAAAACTGAGGGAAATACTTACGCTACTATTGCTGCATCACCCTCTCCTCTTCGAGGAAAACCAACGCAAGCTCACGATGTAGCAGAGCTCTGTAGCATTTCTAATACTATATGTAGATGACATATTATTGATTGGAAATGATATATAATTTCTGGATAGCATAAAAGGATAGTTGAATAAGAGTTTTTTTAATGAAAGACCTTGGCAAAGCTGCTTATATATTGGGCATCAAGATCTATAGAGATAGATCAAGACGCTTAATTGGACTTTCACAAAGCACATACCTTGATAAAGTTTTGAAAAAGTTCAAAATGGATCAAGGAAAGAAAGGGTTCTTGCCTGTGTTACAAGGTGTGAAGTTGAGTCAGACTCAATGCCCGACCACTACAAAAGATAGAGAGAAAATAAAAAATGTTCCATATGCTTCAGCCATAGGTGTTGGTGTCAAAACCGGCGGATCTCGGGTAGGGGGTCCCGATCTGTGCGTCTAAGGCTAATGGTAACAGGAAGCAAGGGACATGATGTTTTACCCAGGTTCGGGCCATCTTGATGGAGGTAAAACCCTACTTCCTGCTTGATTGATATTGATGATATGAGTGTTACAAGAGTTGATCTACCACGAGATCGTAGAGGCTAAACCCTAGAAGCTAGCCTATGATAATTACGATTCTGTCTCTAAGGACTAAACCCTCCGGTTTATATAGACACCGGAGAGGGCAAGAGTTTACATGGAGTCAGTTACAAAGAAGGAAATATAATATCCGGATCGCCAAGCTTGTCTTCCACGCAAAGCAGAGTCCCATCCGGACACGGGACGAAGTCTTGAGTCTTGTATCTTCACGGTTTAATAGTCCGGCCAAAGTATATAGTCCGGCTATCCGGATACCCCCTAATCTAGGACTCCCTCAGTAGCCCCTGAACCAGGCTTCAATGACGATGAGTCCGGCGCGCAGTTTGTCTTCGGCATTGCAAGGCAGGTTCCATCTTCGAACATCCCAAAGTAGATCGATGATTGTGTCTGGCTTTGCGAGATAATTTCCGCACACTTCTGTAGAGAGCATAGCACTTCATAAATCTGATCTGCTGGCAAGTTTTGTACGGTATGCTCTTACGCCGTGGTCTGGTCCAATACGCGAACCGGTTTTTCTTGGTCTGCCTCGATACGCGTTGCGAGGCGGTTTTATTGGCACATCCTGCCAAAGCAGAGATCGTGTTCCCCTTATCGCGGGATTTTCCATCAATACGGGAGCGTGCAACCCCATGACGCCTGTTGGTATGACTCCGTGTTTTTAGGTAAGTCCCGATCGGTTACGCTGAGGACGCTTGGTATTCACCCCCTTTATAAAGGGACCGAGGCATGTCCCTCTTTTCCACCACTCTTGCGCTTTTCGCATCTCGAGTTCTAACACCCGAAACCCAAGCTCAAGCACCTCGGATCCTCAACCATGTCCGGATCCAACCCTCAAGGCCGGTGGGTGGCCTCCTCGGTCACAGAGGAGGACATTGCGAAGCTTAGGGAGGTCGGATATCTGACCGCCGACATCAAGCACATGCTTCCTGCTCCAGGGCAGGTCATCCCTACTCCCGAGCCCAACGAGAGCATCGTATTTGTTTCTCACTTCCTCCGCGGCTTGGGCTTCACCCTTGATCCCTTTGTGAGAGGGCTCATGTTCTATTACGGGTTAGATTTTCACGATCTAGCTCCGGACGCTATCCTCCATATCTCGTCGTTCATCGTTGTGTGCGAAGCTTTTCTCCACGTCACTCCACACTTCGGCTTATGGCTCAAGACCTTCAATGTGAGGCCGAAGATGATTGAGGGGCGACACATGAAGTGCGGAGGTGCTATAATAAGCAGGAAGGCCGACACCCCATGGCCAGAGGGCTCCTTCCCAGAGGTGTCCGATCTATGGCAGCGGAGGTGGTTTTACGTCATGGCTCCTAGAGGCACAAAGTGGGGGCTACCCCCGACTTCCGTTCGGGCCCTCCTTCTCAACTGGCGTCATGGACCAATATAGGACGGGATTGGGGATCTGCTAGTGAGGTACCAACACTGCAGAGCCGTATTCGGGAGCTTCTTGAGAGGAACATTAGCCTTGTCAGCATAATTCAGGTAATGCTAATCCGAGGGATGTTGCCGGGAAAACGTCGGCCTCTCCGGATGTGGGAGTTCAATCCGGAAGGTCCGCAGACTATTCTGCACTTCTTCGGCTTGACGCTCGAAGGGATGTGTAAACTATTCTTCGGACCACAAGTAAAGTGTTCAGATACCACCGAGGATGCGGGCCTGAGCTGCAATCGCCCAGATACCCAAGTAAGTAACCCAGAAACCGAACACTTCTTCTATTTTTATCATAGTCATTATTCTGAAAATTCTCCATGGCCAGGAGTGGCTCAGCAAGGCGGAGAGAATCAGGTGTCCGGCGCCACTTCCCAAAGGCTCGCCAAGTCCCACCATAGCCAAGATGCTTGGTCGTGTGCTAAGCAAAATGCCCTCAGGGAAAGACGAAGGGAAGAACAGAGAAGCAGAACTTCACACATTGCGCATCCAAACCGGGGGAATTGCCGCCTCCCCAAGGGAGGATAGCCGGGGAGGGGAATCTAAGGCCTCCTCCCCTCGCGGGAAGAAGAGGGCCGCCTCCGAAGACTTGGAGACGGAGGTGCCCAGACAAGGGAAGAAAGCTTCACCAGGGGGCCCTGCCCCGAAGGGCGTCCTCTCCGCGCCATGCCCGCCAACGGGCCAGTCCTCAGCCGAGTTGTAAGTTAATCGTAAATATGAAGGTACTGCTTCCTTCTCCGAGAACAATAACCAGGATCCATTATTTTCAGTCCGGCTAGCAGCTCTTCTCGACAGAGTTTGTCTTCGGGGGATCTCCTTCCAGAGATGATGGAGAGTGAGACCCCACCAACCTCTCCGCCTTATGGGGCGGTCGATCCCGAGGTGTCGTCACGGAGGAGTCCAGATCTGCCGAAGCCAGAAGCTAATACTTCGGCCGCCCTGAGCCCGGTGCATTCAGCTCCCACGTGGGGTGATAAGAAGGGTCCGGCACAGTTCGGTATTCGGCCGGACAAACTGACGGACCTTCTGGAGCGAGCTGCTCTCTCGGAGGAGCACCATTCATTAATGAGCATGGTGCTTTAGAAGATTTCATCCGCCACAAGCGGGTTGAATGAAGCCTTTATGAGCCTGCTCAGAGGCTTTGAGGTATGTAATGAAAATACATATTTTTTGACTGTGACGCACGCGCTAGGTGTGCTCCATGTGGATAGTAGTCCCTGAGACTCTAGTTGCCAACCCTAGGCGGCAAACGGAGGATCACATTGTTAAGTAATGATCGTGATGTATTTATGCGCAGGTGTCCAAGGATCCGGCAGCCGACCGGTCCGTTGAAGTTGCCTAACTAAGGAGGCAAATTGGAGTTATTGATGCCAATATCACATTGGTGAACGCGGCTTAACGAGTCACAAGGTATGTGCTCTGCTATCCTTATTGTTTTTATAGGAAAAATTGAGAGGAGCATAATATTAATGCGATATGCTTGGACTGCAGACGGTGATGCTGCCGTGGAAGCCCGGAGGGCGGAACTTGCCCTGGCCAAGGAACAGGCCCGGGCTAGCAATGCGGCTGCCCTAAAGGCGGCCGAAGAGTTGAGAGCCGAACAGGCTGCTCATCGCCGAAGCGAAGACAAAATAGCCGAAATGGCTGTGGAGCTAAAAAAACGCCGCCAACCGGTATGAGCTTCTTGAAAAAGAAAATCGGGTGAATAAGGCTGACCTGAATAAGGCCCTTGATGCGGCCAAGGAGACGCGTTCCGACATTAGGGATGCGCGGGAGGAGCTTCGACAGGCCGGAGAGATCGCGGCTGGAAACCCTTATCTGTTGCGGATGAAGTTTTTGGATCCAAAGTATGCTCCTCTGGACCGACGCTGGAGCCTTGCAGACGCGTATGCGGATTTGGCGAAGAGTACGCCTGATGCGGCCAAGTTTTTCGAGGATCAAAAAGATAATGAAGTGGAGAGGTTGTTCTGGTCGCAATTCAGTGCTCCGACGCGCCCATTGCCGTTGAGTGAGGGGATGGCTGCTGTGGCCGAGCTCCATAGGTTGTCCGGTCTTGCAATGCGGTCTGTGATAGACCACTTATGGCCGAAAGAGCCTAAGCCGGACAGTTATTTTGGTTTAGTGCAGCAATTCCTTGGTGCCGTATCGCAGATCGATGCCCTGAAGAGGTCGGCTTGCATAGAGGGTGCACGGATGGATCTGGCCCGCGTTAAAGCATATTGGACAGATATGGAGGCCACCATCATTGCGACCCAGAATCCGGCGGGAGGCCAGGATCCGGCCGAGCACTACTTGGAGCAAGTGACAGAAGGTGCTCGCTTGATAGAGGCTCAGTGCTCGAAGAATGTCACGTTCAAATGACAAATCATTTCATTGTAAAAACAATGCTATTTTAATTATGAAGGCTATGTTTATACTTTTTGCCCGAAAGTATTATTGTGCCTCCTGTGTAGCCGTTTTTATGTATATGTGTAATCTGAAAGTTAGCAGTCGTTGGCTTCAGCCCCCACGCATACAATGCGGGGGTGTTCGCGAAAAATATGCATAATCACACTTGATCCAACGTCTTGGTCCATTAAGGAGGTGATCGCACGTCGAACTAGGCAACCGGACTATATAGCTGTAACACTTTCACTTAGCCATAGGAGTTTGACGGTGGGGCTACTATGTAGCCCCTGGTACCTTTGCGTGCATCCGAATACGGGCGCGTGTGTACATGACCAGGAAACGGTCCTTCGTTAATGCGGAGGAATCCTAAAGATTCCGATAAGTCTTCGAGTGGTTGAACAGTCTCTCGTTATATCATGACAGTTAGTTTTCGGCTTTCTCTACTGAGGTGCTCATCCGGAATAACCAGGGCACAATCACAGTAGTTCTCCTTTGGCCGCCTTAGCCGATAAGAACGAAACGTAAGGCAGCAAACCCAGGAGCCGGGCAAACCCAACATTTGACCGAAGACATGATTCGGAGCTGATGCATATAAGGCCAAACTCGCGACGTTGAACACTCCCGAAGGTATTCGGACTTGATAACATATATTGGGCTGGGTAACGCCCCTTATTATGAACCCTGTATTTCCAGGTACGTGCATTAGTTTGCGGTGGCGAAATGCCAATACCGGTAGTATCCTATATGGGTGTAGTTCCCATGGGATGTGTAAACAACAAGAGACAATAAAAGTGTTTACACAGGGGCTTAATCTAAAGAGAAACCTTTGAACGGGGCCCTGCTGCACGTCTGCGCCTTTGTCTCCATTGCCCCGTGTCCTGGTAGGGTATCGCACGAATGGTGTCTGTAAAAAAAACTCATGTAGAAGAGTATGACGTAAGCGTGCGAAGAGTTGGCTATCACTAATGGATAGTAAAAGTGAAAAGACATTGGCATGTTAATAGGGTTAGGCAAAAAGGTGGGCTTTATTGAATATTAGAAGCCCCTGGCGTCCTCTATGGGATTACATGTGTAGCGCCCAGCTCATTTGTATCCGGGCTGCTGGACTAGTCTAACCGTGCCTGTGGTCTGAACAACCAATCATGCATTCATATGCTAGAGGCCGCTTAGATTCCGGCTGCTAGAGCCGTCGCATACTCTTCGGCGTGTAGGGAACACTCTGTACTTCCGGTAACGGTGATGACACCCCGTGGACCGGGCATCTTGAGTTTAAGGTAGGCGCAGTGCGGTACGGCGTTGAAGCGGACAAAGTCCATTCTCCCGAGCAATGCGTGATAACCACTTTGGAGGGGGGCGATGGCGAAGAGTAGTTTTTCGCTTCTGAAGTTGCCTGGGGAGCCGAATATCACCTCTAGTATGAGGGAGCCCCTACAGTGGGCTTCGACGCCTGGTATCACCCCTTCAAAGGTGGTGTTACTATGGTTGATTCTGGATGGGTCTATCCCCATCCTGCGGACCGTGTCCTGGTATATTAGGTTAAGACTACTGCCGCCGTCCATGAGGACAAGAGTGAGATGGTATCCATCGATTATTGGGTCGAGCACCAAGGCAGCTGATCCTCCGTGCCACATATTAGTCGGGTAGTCCCTGTCATCGAAGGTGATCGGGCAAGCCGACCAGCGGTTAAGCTTGGGGGCGACGGGCTCTATAGCGTGTTCGTCTATGAGCGCGCGGTCGCTCCTTCTCGTGGATATGTGAGTTGCGTGGATCATGTTTACTGTTTTTACCTCTGGTGGGAATTTTTTCTCTCCCCTGGTATTCGGTTGGCGAGGCTCATCCTCATCTTCACTTGGTGTTTCCCTTCCCTTGTGTTCGGCATTTAGTTTGTCGGCCTGCTTAAAGACCTAGCATTCTCTGTGAGTGTGGTTCGCAGGTTTTTCGGGGGTGCCATGAATTTGGCACAGTCTATCCAGGACTTTGTTCAGGCCGGACGGTCCCTCTTTGCTGCCTTTAAATGGCTTCTTTTGTTGACCGGGTCGAGAGCCCCTGAATCCGGCGTTGACCGTTGTGTTGTCTGGACTTTATTCCTTGTTTTGACGTTTGTTTTTGTTGCATCGTGGCCACCCGTTGCCATCCCTGATTTCGGATGTACTTGGGTCGCTGGTGCCTTTACGGGGCAACCAGCTATCTTCGCCTGTGCAAAAACGGGTCATAAGGCTTGTTAAGGCTGCCATTGTCCTCGGCTTTTCTTGGCCAAGGTGTCTGGCGAGCCACTCGTCCCGGATGCTGTGCTTGAAGGCCGCTAGGGCTTCAGCATCCGGACAATCAACAATTTGATTCTTCTTAGTGAGGAATCTGTTCCAAAGTTTGCGGGCGGATCCGGAGGCCGGACATAGGTCCCTTGAAAATTGGCCCTGAAAGCACCCTCGAGTTCCTCCCAACTTCCAATTGAATTTTCGGGGAGGCTTTTCAACTAGTGTCAAGCTGGTCCCTTCAACTTGAGGGGAAGGTATTTGATGGCGTGGAGGTCGTCCCCACGAGCCATGTGGATATGCAGGATAAAATCCTCAATCCAGACCTCGGGGTTTGTCATTCCATCGTATGCCTCTATGTTCACAGGTTTAAAACCCGGTGGAAATTCATGGTCCAGCACCTCTTCGGTGAAGCACAGGGGGTGAGCAGCCCCTCTGTATCTGGACGTGTTGTGGCATGCCATCGGCTGTTGTTGTGTCCGGTGCTGATTCCGAACTGGTATCTGATCGGTATGATCGTTTTGGTGACCATAGTCCTGCATCGGGGTGTGTCCTTTAGATCCATTGATGGACCTAGCTGCACCGGCCTTTTTATCTAGGAGCTCACGTTAATCGTGTGCAGCATCGGTAGCCACTCTAGTGCAGTTACGAAGTGGTTTGTCCGGCCTCCTGGCCGTATTGTTTTTCGGTGGAATGGACTCATCATCGAATTCTGGCAGCAGCTTGCATTTTGGATAGCTCTTTGTGTGGCGATCGTCGCCGTACTTTTCTTTAGTGTCTAGTACTTTATTCCATCTGCGATTGAGCGTTTCATGTGTGGCCTTAAGCCTTTGCTTCTGCTTCTTTAGACTTCTCGCAGTGGTCATAAGCCTTCTGTGGAGGTTATCTCGTTCCAAACGTGTTCCCGGGATGATGAGTGCATCGTCATCCGAACTGTGCTCTTGTCCCGGGGCGGTTTGATGAGTTCGTCCCTCGGGATCATTGTGATCGGGCATCTACTCTGAGCTATGTTCGGCATGACCTGGCTCATCTTGCTCCATTGCTGGGTCCATATGGTCGTTGTTACCTTCGGAGTTGACTGGGTTGTCGATGTTTCTAGCGCTGTTATCGCTATTTTTACTGTTACTGGACTTGGAGCAGCGTCTGCGCCGTCGTTTTGGCTTTTGTCCGGGGGGTTTATCCTCCGGATTGTCGTCGTCGTCCTCCTTAGGCGTATCCACCATGTATATATCATATGACGAGGTGGTAGTCCAGCGCCCCGTTGGTTCTGAATCGTCTCCTGCGCCGACGTCCATACCGTCAGTATCATCGGAGTCGAAGTCAAGCATGTCTGACACATCGTCGACAGTGGCTATGAAGTGGGTTGTGGGTGGGCAACGAATTTCTTCGTCACCTTCTTCCCCCTTGAGCCGGACGTAGTTCGGCCAAGAGTCTCCTGACAAAGAGAGAGACTTTAATGAGTTCAGCATGTCGCCAAAGCGCGAGTACTGGAAGATATCCGCAGTGGTAAACTCCATTGCCGGAGCCCATCCAGATTCGGCGGGCTCGGGGGTGCGCGGATAGGAATCTACAGCCGGACGTGAGTCCGGGGGTCCGGTGACACAGGCTTGCTTGGGGGTTAAGCGGTGCTCGGCTCTACCGCCGATGGGTGTGCGGCCTCCGGGGCGGGTTCCATCCACCCGTCCTCGGAGGACGCAGTCTGCCCCGGATTTGGGTCTGGGGCTCCTCCAGGGGCAATATCCCGAGCATTGTCCGACAGCATGTCTAAGCCGTGCTCATCGTGACTGTCCGGCGCTCTAGGCACAGGCCCGAATCCGTTGAAGACCAAGTCTCCACGGATATCGGCCGTGTAGTTCAAGTTTCCGAACCTGACCTGGTGACCGGGGGCGTAGCTGTCAATCTGCTCCAGATGGCCAAGCGAATTGGCCCGCAGTGCGAAGCCGCCGAGCACGAAGATCTGTCCGGGGAGAAAAGTCTCACCCTGGACCGTGTTGTTGATGATTGAAGGAGCCATCAAGCCTTGCAGCGGCGACACAGAGGAACTCTCAATGAAAGCACCAATGTCAGTGTCAAAACCGGCGGATCTCGGGTAGGGGGTCCCGATCTGTGCGTCTAAGGCTAATGGTAACAGGAGGCAAGGGACACGATGTTTTACCCAGGTTCGGGCCCTCTTGATGGAGGTAAAACCCTACTTCCTGCTTGATTGATATTGATGATATGAGTGTTACAAGAGTTGATCTACCACGAGATCGTAGAGGCTAAACCCTAGAAGCTAGCCTATGATAATTATGATTCTGTCTCGACTAAACCCTCCGGTTTATATAGACACCGGAGAGGGCTAGGGTTTACATGGAGTCGGTTACAAAGAAGGAAATATAATATCCGGATCGCCAAGCTTGTCTTCCACGCAAAGGAGAGTCCCATCCGGACACGGGACGAAGTCTTGAGTCTTGTATCTTCACGGTCCAATAGTTCGGCCAAAGTATATAGTCCGGCTGTCCGGATACCCCCTAATCCAGGACTCCCTCAATAGGATCTATCATGTATGCAATGCTGTGTACCAGACCTGATGTGTGCCTTGCTATTAGTTTAGCAGGGAGGTACCAAAGTAATCCAGGAGTGGATCACTGGACAGCGGTCAAGAACATCCTGAAATACCTGAAAAGGACTAAGGATATGTTTCTCGTTTATGGAGGTGACAAAGAGCTCATCGTAAATGGTTATGTCGATGCAAGCTTTGACCCTGATCTGAATGATTCTAAATCGCAAACCGGATACGTGTTTATATTGAATGGTGGAGCTGTCAGTTAGTGCAGTTCTAAACAAAGCGTCGTGGCGGGATCTACGTGTGAAGCGGAGTACATAGCTGCTTCGGAAGCAGCAAATGAAGGAGTCTGGATGAAGGAGTTCGTATCCGATCTCGGTGTCATACCTAGTGCATCGGGTCCAATGATAATCTTTTGTGACAATACTGGTGCAATTTCCTTGGCAAAGGAATCCAGATTTCACAAGAGAGCCAAGCACATCAAGAGACGCTTCAATTCCATCTGTGACCAAGTCTAGGTGGGAGACATAGAAATTTGCAAGATACATATGGATCTGAATGTTGCAGACCCTCGACTAAGCCTCTCTCACGAGCAAAACATGATCAGCACCAAGACTCCATGGGTGTTAGAATCATTACTGTGTAATCAAGATTATTGACTCTAGTGCAAGTGGGAGACTGAAGGAAATATGCCTTAGAGGCAATAATAAAGTTATTATTTATTTCCTTATTTCATGACAAATGTTTATTATTCATGCTAGAATTGTATTAACTGAAAACACAATACATGTGTGAATACATAGACAAACATAGTGTCACTAGTATGCCTCTACTAGACTAGCTCGTTGATCAAAGATGGTTAAGGTTTCCTAACCATAGACATGAGTTGTCATTTGATAAACGGGATCACATCATTGGGAGAATGATGTGATTGACTTGACCCATTCCGTTAGCTTAACACTTGATCGTTTTAGTTTACTGATATTGCTTTCTTCATGACTTATACATGTTCCTATGTCTTTGAGATTATGCAACTCCCGATTACCGGAGGAACACTTTGTGTGCTACCAAACGTCACAACGTAATTGGGTGATTATAAAGGTGCTCTACAGGTGTCTCCGATGGTACTTGTTGAGTTGGCATAGATCGAGATTAGGATTTGTCACTCCGATTGTCGAAGAGGTATCTCTGGGCCCTCTAGGTAATGCACATCACTATAAGCCTTGCAAGCAATGTGACTAATGAGTTAGTTGCGGGATGATGCATTACAGAACGAGTAAAGAGACTTGCCGGTAACGAGTTTGAGCTAGGTATTTGTTGGGGAACGTAGTAATTTCAAAAAATTTCCTACGCACACGCAAGATCATGGTGATGGCATAGCAACGAGAGGGGAGAGTATTGTCCACGTACCCTCGTAGACCGTAAGTGGAAGCGTTATAGCAACGCGGTTGATGTAGTCGTACGTCTTCACGATCCGACCGATCCAAGTACCGAACGTACAGCACCTCCGAGTTCAGCACACGTTCAGCTCGATGACGATCCTCGGGCTCCGATCCAGGAAAGCGTCGGGGATGAGTTCCATCAGCACGACGGCGTGGTGACGACGATGATGTTCTACCGGCGCAGGGCTTCGCCTAAACTCCGCGATGATATGACCGAGGTGGAATATGATGGAGGGGGGCACTTCACACGGCTAAGGAACGATCCGTAGATCAACTTGTGTGTTCTAGGGTGCCCCCTGCCCCCGTATATAAAGGAGCAAGGGGGGGTGCGGCCGGCCCTAGGAGGAGGCGCGCCGGAGGAGTCCTACTCCCACCGGGAGTAGGACTCCCCCCCTTTCCTAGTTGGATTAGGACTTGGGGGGAGGGAAAGAGGAAAGGGGGGTGCCCCCCCTTCCTTGTCCTATTCGGACTACAGGGGAGGGGGCGCACGGCCTGCCTTGGCCGGCCCTCCTCTTTTCCCTCATGGCCCACTAAGGCCCATTAACCCCCGGGAGGGTTCCGGTAACCCCCCGGTGTTCCGGTAAAATCCCGATTTCACCCGGAACTATTCCGATGTCCAATCATAGGCTTCCAATAAATCAATCTTTATGTCTCGACCATTTCGAGACTCCTCGTCAGGTCCGTGATCACATCCGGGACTCCGAACAAACTTCGGTACATCAAAACTTATAAACTCATAATAAAGTTGTCATCGTAACGTTAAGCGTGCGGACCCTACGGGTTCGAGAACTATGTAGACATGACCTAGAACTATTCTTGGTCAATAACCAATAGCGGAACCTGGATGCCCATATTGGTTCCTACATATTCTACGAAGATCTTTATCGGTCAAACCGCATAACAACATACGTTGTTCCCTTTGTCATCGGTATGTTACTTGCCCGAGATTCGATCGTCGGTATCCAATACCTAGTTCAATCTCGTTACCGGCAAGTCTCTTTACTCGTTACGTATTGCATCATTCCGTAACTAACTCATTATCTACATTGTTTGCAAGACTTATAGTGATGTGCATTACCGAGAGGGCCCAAAGATACCTCTCCGACAATCGGAGTGACAAAACCTAATCTCGAAATACGCCAACCCAACATGTACCTTTGGAGACACCTGTAGTACTCCTTTATAATCACCCAGTTACGTTGTGACATTTGGTAGCACCAAAAGTGTTCCTTCGGTAAACGGGAGTTGCATAATCTCATAGTTACAGGAACATGTATAAGTCATGAAGAAAGCAATAGCAATATACTAAACGATCAAGTGCTAGGCTAACGGAATGGGTCATGTCAATCACATCATTCTCCTAATGATGTGATCCCATTAATCAAATGACAACACATGTCTATGGTTAGGAAACATAACCATCTTTGATTAATAAGTTAGTCAAGTAGAGGCATACTAGTGACGTTGTGTTTGTCTATGTATTCACACATGTATTATGTTTCTGGTTAATACAATTCTAGCATGAATAATAAACATTTATCATGATATGAGGAAATAAATAATAACTTTATTATTGCCTCTAGGGCATATTTCCTTCAGTCTCCCACTTGCACTAGAGTCAATAATCTAGATTACATAGTAATGATTTTAACACCCATGGAGTCTTGGTGCTGATCATGTTTTGCTCGTGAGAGAGGCTTAGTCAATGGGTCTGCAACATTCAGATCCGTATGTATCTTGCAAATTTCTATGTCTCCCACTTGGACTTGGTCCCGGATGGAATTGAAGCGTCTCTTGATGTGCTTGGTCCTCTTGTGAAATCTGGATTCCTTTGCCAAGGCAATTGCACGAGTATTGTCACAGAAGATCTTCATTGGTCCCGATGCACTAGGTATGACACCTAGATCGGAAATGAACTCCTTCGTCCAGACTCCTTCATTTGCTACTTCCGAAGCAGCTATGTACTCCGCTTCACATGTAGATCCCTCCACGACGCTTTGTTTAGAACTGCACCAACTTATAGCTCCACCATTTAATAAAAACACGTATCCGGTTTGCGATTTAGAATCGTCCGGATCAGTGTCAAAGCTTGCATCGACGTAACCATTTACGACTAGCTCTTTTTCACCTCCATATATGAGAAACATATCCTTAGTCCTTTTCAGGTATTTCAGGATGTTCTTGACCACTGTCCAGTGATCCACTCCTGGATTACTTTGGTACCTTCCTCCCAAGCTTATTGCTAAGCATACGTCAGGTCTGGTACACAGCATTGCATACATAATAGAGCCTATGGCTGAAGCATAGGGAACATCTTTCATTTTCTCTTTATCTTCTGCTGTGGTCGGGCATTGAGTCTGACTCAACTTCACACCTTGTAGCACGGGCAAGAACCCTTTCTTTGCCTGATCCATTTTGAACTTTTTCAAAATTTTATCAAGGTATGTGCTTTGCGAAAAGTCCTATTAAGCGTCTTGATATATCTCTATAAATCTTGATGCCCAATATGTAAGCAGCTTCACCGAGGTCTTTCATTGAAAAACTTTTATTCAAGTATCCCTTTATGCTATCCAGAAATTCTATATCATTTCCAATTAATAATATGTCATCTACATATAATATCAGAAATGCTACAGAGCTCCCACTCACTTTCTTGTAAATACAGGCTTCTCCAAAAGTTTGTATAAAACCATATGCTTTGATCACACTATCAAAGCGTTTATTCCAACTCCGAGATGCTTGTACCAGTCCATAAATGGATCACTGGAGCTTGCACACTTTGTTAGCACCTTTTGGATCAACAAAACCTTCTGGCTGCATCATATACAACTCTTCTTCCAGAAATCCATTCAAGAATGCAGTTTTGACATCCATTTGCCAAATTTCATAATCATGAAATGCAGCAATAGCTAACATGATTCGGACAGACTTAAGCATCGCTACGGGTGAGAAAGTCTCATCGTAGTCAACCCCTTGAACTTGTCGAAAACCTTTCGCAACAAGTCGAGCTTTATAGACAGTTACATTACCATCAACGTCAGTCTTCTTCTTAAAGATCCATTTATTCTCAATGGCTTGCCGATCATCGGGCAAGTCAACCAAAGTCCATACTTTGTTCTCATACATGGATCCCATCTCAGATTTCATGGCCTCTAGCCATTTTGCGGAATCTGGGCTCATCATCGCTTCCTCATAGTTCGTAGGTTCATCATGGTCAAGTAACATGACTTCCAGAATAGGATTACCATACCAGTCTGGTGCGGATCTTACTCTGGTAGACCTACGAGGTTCAGTAGAAACTTGATCTGAAGTTTCATGATCAATATCATTAGCTTCCTCACTAATTGGTGTAGTTGTCACAGGAACCGGTTCTTGTGATGAACTACTTTCCAATAAGGGAGCAGGTACAGTTACCTCATCAAGTTCTACTTTCCTCCCACTCACTTCTTTCGAGAGAAACTCCTTCTCTAGAAAGGATCGGATTTTAGCAACGAAAATCTTGCCCTCGGATCTGTGATAGAAGGTGTACCCAATAGTCTCTTTTGGGTATCCTATGAAGACACATTTCTCCGATTTAGGTTCGAGCTTATCTGGTTGAAGTTTCTTCACATAAGCATCGTAGCCCCAAACTTTAAGAAACGACAACTTTGGTTTCTTGCCAAACCACAGTTCATAAGGCGTCGTCTCAACGGATTTTGATGGTGCCCTATTTAACGTGAATGTGGCCGTCTCTAAAGCATAATCCCAAAACGATAGCGGTAAATCAGTAAGAGACATCATAGATCGCACCATATCTAGTAAAGTACGATTATGACGTTCGACACACCATTTCGTTGTGGTGTTCTGGGTGGCGTGAGTTGCGAAACTATTCCGCATTGTTTCAAATGTAAACCAAACTCGTAACTCAAATATTCTCCTCCACGATCAGATCGTAGAAACTTTATTTTCTTGTTACGATGATTTTCCACTTCACTCTGAAATTCTTTGAACTTTTCAAATGTTTCGGACTTGTGTTTCATTAAGTAGATATACCCATATCCGCTCAAATCATCTGTGAAGGTGAGAAAATAATGATACCCGCCGCGAGCCTCAACATTCATTGGACCACAAACATCAGTATGTATGATTTCCAACAAATCAGTTGCTCGCTCCATAGTTCCGGAGAACGGCGTTTTAGTCATCTTGCCCATGAGGCACGGTTTGCAAGTACCAAGTGATTCATAATCAAGTGATTCCAAAAGCCCATCAGTATGGAGTTTCTTCATGCGCTCTACACCGATATGACCTAAACGGCAGTGCCACAAATAAGTTGCAATATCATTATCAACTCTGCATCTTTTGGTTTCAACACTATGAATACTAGATGATACCCCGCGCGTTGCTACGGAAAATATTGCCTACAGTTGGTGTTTTACTCATCAACTACTCAACTAAAAGGACAAAATGATGAATAAACAATTCTTATTTGAACATACTTTAGAATGATAAATAGGTAAGTAAGATCAAACCTCCAACTTATATCATTCAAAGCTTGGACAATAGACGAACAATCGGAAAGAGAATGGTTAAACCTTTAGGCAATATTTCCACTCTCTCTGCAAGTGGAATAAACTATCAAGCTGCAGCTAAAACTTGAACACCTAGCTACAACCCCAAGTCTTGATTGTGTGCAATCTGCATAACACCCAGGTACATTTACTTTAATCGATCCGACAACAGGAGATAAACAAATGTCATTAGTCCCGATAGATCCTTACGGCTTTGGTCTTCTAAATATAGTGTTTAGTTGTACCTGCATCAGAAAGCTCCCTCTTCTGACTAATTATGTGCATTGGATAACATAACTCTATAGAAAGAAAATAGGAAACTGTCATTATGCAACTTGTTCGCTCAATTACATATATTAAATGCACCAGAAGGATATAATCACGCATGCCCACTGAACCCGTTGCTTTCACCCAAAGTCTGAAATTCACAGAATTATGTTGATTCTTCATACAGGATTAACACACACACACACACACAGTTAACACAGAGAGTACATAGATAAACTTATTAAGAGAGAGAAAGACAGAATTAACAGAGAGAAGTTCTCCAGTCCACCGCCGCCTAGCTCCACGTCGTGGCCTCACTTTTGTGAACCTACAAACAGAGGAGAAGGATTAGTACAGTGCCTTGGAATCAACTGGGAGAGAGGATTAGCACCAGCACAACCGGCCGGTGCACGCACGCACACCCGAACGGCACACAACACATACGCACACCAAAAAAAACACTCATTACTGCTGCAAGGATTGTTGAGATGATCCAAACAGGCATACATGTCAATTACAAAAACCACATATTGGAATTTAAGGCGAGCATATCCAAATACTGTTGGAAGGATTGTTGAGATGACAACCCAAACAGGCATACATGTCGTCAATTACAGAAATCAACTACTGGAATGGACATCTGCAGAACTTAAGCTCGGTAAAGACCTCAGGGGCGGTCCTCCTGGACACGCATATCATGAAGACAAATCCAAACTTGTCGCAATATTTCGCATTCCATTCTGACAATTCCTGCAATAAACAGTTTGAAGAAACCAGCAAAATTGAGTACATTAATCAGATCAGATTAGATTAATCTTATTCTTATCACAGATGCAAAGCACCGTATGACCTGCGTGGTGGAATCAGTGGCTGTGGAAAGTACAGCTGAATGCTCCTCCTTGCTCCATCTGTAGTGATGACTGATGGCCTGATGATGAAGGGACGAACTAACTGAGACTAACAGACAGAAGAAGAACTATCAGCAGGAAATGGACTTGGAGACGACGCGGGAGGTGGTGCCGATGTGTGGGTCGGCGGCGAAGGCCTCCAGCCATCCAGTCACATCCACCTAGGTCTGATTTGTTCGTCCCCGGTCGCACACATGGCTGGCGTGGAGCACACACACCATCCAGAGGGATCTAGATAGAGAGAGAGAGCGGGAGATGGACTCACCTCGATCCGGTGCTGCAACCCTCCATCCGTTGCTAACGTGTGCCCACGCTCCATAGCCGCCGCAAGTCTCGAGAAGGGAGGGAGGAAGAACACGCTCGGTTTTCTGTGAGATGAGGGAACCACCTCGTCGTCCCCAGGCCTCCTCCGCCCGATTCCCTCAAGCCGGCGCCGCATCTTCATATACGGACGCCGCCAGAGAAAAGTCGGGCTCGTGAGGTACATCGGGGCGAGGATGTGAAGGGGAACTGTTTTTATTTGAAGACTTCGAAGGCAAATTTTGTGGAGATATATATATTCAGGGAAGATGAAGGTGAACCATCGTGATAGGCTTCTGAATATGGGCGACATCACTACTCCGGCCGGCCGCTTAAATGCCTCCTCAATTAATCTTATAGAATCGTGTGGGACAGTGGGAATTAACTGTAAGTACATAGTGGATGGTGGGCTGAGGTAGCGACGCGCTGGTAAAAAAACATTAGGGGAAAATATGCCAGCAAGGGATGCTACGTGAGCGTGGAAAAGAAAAAAAAATAACGAAGAGATGAAGTGACGTGGATGAAAATTCCTGAGGTGGCTAGATGATGATGTGGACGGGCTGCATGTTGAGAGAATTGTTAGTAGTGGGGATCAACTTCTTAAGAATGTAAGATGTGTACCACTACTATCGAGATTCAATAAAAATAGATCACTCTTCAAGGGTGCATGACCATAAAAGATATTACTCATATAAATAGAACAACCATTATTCTCTGATTTAAATGAATAACCGTCTCGCATCAAACAAGATCCAGATATAATGTTCATGCTCAACGCTGGCACCAAATAACAATTATTTAGGTCTAAAACTAATCCCGATGGTAGATGTAGAGGTAGCGTGCCGACCGCGATCACATCGACTTTGGAACCATTTCCCACGCGCATCGTCACCTCGTCCTTAGCCAATCTTCGCTTAATCCGTAGTCCATGTTTTGAGTTGCAAATATTAGCAACAGAACCAGTATCAAATACCCAGGTACTACTGCGAGCATTAGTAAGGTACACATCAATAACATGTATATCACATATATCTTTGTTCACTTTGCCATCCTTCTTATCCGCCAAATACTTGGGGCATTTCCGCTTCCAGTGTCCAGTCTGCTTGCAGTAGAAGCACTCAGTCTCAGACTTAGGTCCAGACTTGGGTTTCTTCTCTTGAGCAGCAACTTGTTTGCTGTTCTTCTTGAAGTTCCCCTTCTTCTTCCCTTTGCCCTTTTTTTTGAAACTGGTGGTCTTGTTAACCATCAACACTTGATGCTCCTTCTTGATTTCTACCTCCGCGGCTTTTAGCATTGCGAAGAGCTCGGGAATAGTCTTGTTCATCCCTTGCATATTATAGTTCATCACGAAGCTCTTGTAGCTTGGTGGCAGTGATTGAAGAATTCTGTCAATGACACTATCATCAAGAAGATTAACTCCCAGTTGAATCAAGTGATTATTATACCTAGACATTTTGAGTATGTGTTCACTGACAGAACTATTCTCCTCCATCTTGCAGCTATAGAACTTATTGGAGACTTCATATCTCTCAATCCGGGCATTTGCTTGAAATATTAACTTCAACTCCTGGAACATCTCATATGCTCCATGACGTTCAAAACGTCGTTGAAGACCCGGTTCTAAGCCGTAAAGCATGGCACACTGAACTATCGAGTAGTCATCAGCTTTGCTCTACCAGACGTTCTTAACGTCGTCAGTTGCATCAACAGCAGGCCTAGCACCCAGCGGTGCTTCCAGGACGTAATTCTTCTGTGCAGCAATGAGGATAATCCTCAGGTTATGGACCCAGTCCGTGTAATTGCTACCATCATCTTTCAACTTTGCTTTCTCAAGGAACGCATTAAAATTCAACGGAACAACAGCACGAGCCATCTATCTACAACAAACATAGACAAGCAAAATACTATCAGGTACTAAGTTCATGATAAATTTAAGTTCAATTAATCATATTACTTAAGAACTCCCACTTAGACAGACATCTCTCAAGTCATCTAACTGATTACGTGATCCAAATCAACTAAACCATGTCCGATCATCACGTGAGATGGAGTAGTTTCAATGGTGAACATCACTATGTTGATCATATCTACTATATGATTCACGTTCGACCTTTCGGTCTTCGTGTTCCGAGGCCATATCTGTATATGCTAGGCTCGTCAAGTTTAACCTGAGTATTCCGCGTGTGCAACTGTTTTGCACTCGTTGTGTTTGAACGTAGAGCCTATCACACCCGATCATCACGTGGTGTCTCAGCACGAAGAACTTTCGCAACGGTGCATACTCAGGGAGAACACTTCTTGATAATTAGTGAGAGATCATCTTAAAATGCTACCGTCAATCAAAGCAAGATAAGATGCATAAACGATAAACATCACATGCAATCAATATAAGTGATATGATATGGCCATCATCATCTTGTGCTTGTGATCTCCATCTCCGAAGCATCATCGTGATCACCATCGTCACCGGCGCGACACCTTTATCTCCATCGTAGCATCGTTGTCGTTACGCCATCTATTGCTTCTACGACTATCGCTACCGCTTAGTGATAAAGTAAAGCAATTACAGGGCGTTTGCATTTCATACAATAAAGCGACAACCATATGGCTCCTGCCAGTTGCCGATAACTTCGGTTACAAAACATGATCATCTCATACAATAAAATATAGCATCACGTCTTGACCATATCACATCACAACATGCCCTGCAAAAACAAGTTAGACGTCCTCTACTTTGTTGTTGCAAATTTTACGTGGCTGCTATGGGCTTAGCAAGAACCGTTTTTACCTACGCATCAAAACCACAACGATAGTTCGTCAAGTTAGTGCTGTTTTAACCTTCGCAAGGACCGGGCGTAGCCACACTCGATTCAGCTAAAGTGAGAGAGACAGACACCCGCCAGCCACCTTTAAGCATGAGTGCTCGTAACGGTGAAACCAGTCTCGCGTAAGCGTACGCGTAATGTCGGTCCGGGCCGCTTCATCTCACAATACCGCCGAACCAAAGTATGACATGCTGGTAAGCAGTATGACTTGTATCGCCCACAACTCACTTGTGTTCTACTCGTGCATATGACATCTACGCATAAAACCAGGCTCTGATACCACTGTTGGGGAACGTAGTAATTTCAAAAAATTTCCTACGCACACGCAAGATCATGGTGATGGCATAGCAACGAGAGGGGAGAGTATTGTCCACGTACCCTCGTAGACCGTAAGCGGAAGCGTTATAACAACGCGGTTGATGTAGTCGTACGTCTTCACGATCCGACCGATCCAAGTACCGAACGTATGGCACCTCCGAGTTCAGCACACGTTCAGCTCGATGACGATCCCCGGGCTCCGATCCAGCAAAGCGTCGGGGATGAGTTCCGTCAGCACGACGGCGTGGTGACGATGATGATGTTCTACTGGCGCAGGGCTTCGCCTAAACTCCGCGACAATATGACCGAGGTGGAATATGGTGGAGGGGGGCACCGCACACGGCTAAGGAACGATCCGTAGATCAACTTGTGTGTTCTAGGGTGCCCCCCTGCCCCCGTATATAAAGGAGCAAGGGGGTGTGCAGATTGCGGAGGTGCCGTACGTTCGGTACTAGGATCGGTCGATCGTGAAGACATACGACTACATCAACCACGTTGTCATCAGCTTCCGCTTACGGTCTACGAGGGTACGTGGACAACACTCTCCCCTCTCGTTGCTATGCATCACCATGATCTTGCGTGTGCGTAGGATTTTTTTTTGAAATTACTACGTTCCCCAACAGTAATGCATTAAGTAAGATGACATATGATGTAGAGGAATTAACTCAAGCAATATGATGAAAACCCCATCATTTTATCCTCGATGGCAACAATGCGATACGTGCCTTGCTGCCCCTACTGTCACTGTCACTGGGACTCTCGCAACCCATCATCTAATAACTACTCCACAATGCATTCCCTTAGGCCCAAATATGGTGAAGTCTCATGTAGTCGACGTTCACATGACACCACTAAGGGAATCACAACATACATACCATCAAAATATCAAACACATATAAAATTCACATGATTACTTGCAACAAGATTTCTCCCGTGACCTCAAGAACAAAAGTAACTACTCACAAATGATAATCATGCTCAAGATCAGAGGGGTATTAAATAGCATAATGGATCTGAACATATATTCTTCCACCAAATTAACCATATAGTAATCAGCTACAAGATGTAATCAACACTACTAGTCACCCACAAGCACTAATCTATAGTTTCGATACAAAGCTTGAACACAAGAGATGAATTAGGGTTTGAGAGGAGATGATGCTGTTGAAGATGTTGATGAAGATTGCCCTTGCCAAGATGGGAGAGTTGTTGGTGATGATGATGACGATGATTTCCCCGCCGGGAGGGAAGTTCCCCCGGCGAATCGCTCCACCGGAGGGCAAAAGTGCTCCTGCCCAAGTTCCGCCTCGAGACGGCGGCGCTCCGTCCCGATCCTTACCTTATTTTTTCTAGGTCAAAATGGCTTATATACCAGAAGATGGGCACCGGAGGTGGGCTGGGCTAAGCACAACCCATCAGGGCGCGCCTGGGGGGCCTGACGTGCCCTGGTGTCTTGTGCTCACCAGGTGGCCACCTCCAGTAGTTTTTTGCTCCATTATTTCTTACTTATTCCATAAAAATTCCTCATGAAGTTTCAGCTCATTTGGAATTGTGCAGAATAGGTGGCCTGGCGTAGCTTTTTCAGGTTCAGATTTCCAGCTGCCGGAATTCTCCCTCTTTGTGTGAACTTTGCATATTATGAGAGGAAAGACATCAGAATTACAATAAAAACATTATTATGCATAAAAATATTATAAGTAACAATAGGTAAACATGATGCAAAATGGACGTATCAGTCCCTTTTATGGTAGCGAAAATGGCGCCGCTTCTCCCTCTTCGGTCTTGAAATCGAGCTGAGACTGCACGCCATGAAGACCAGCTAGATGGTAGCTGTGGCTTGAATGTGCAAGGTTGCTAGAGGAGTTCATCCACCAATACTTTGGCTTGACCAGCTCCCAACGAACATGTAGAGCTGGATATCCCCCTCTAGCAGGATCTGGCGCCCAGTTGCAACAGCAGGCATGAGCGCGCACGCATGACATTGTTGGAGCTCTCACGACGGCGTAGGCATATATACTTTTAGCCTACGCGTAGTCATATATGCGACGCGCGGGGGGGGGGGGGGGATGTGTAGCCTACACGTCATGGCTTGATACCAACTCTACCTTCTATATCCAACAAGCTGACTTGCCGACTCTGGTCTCTATGTACTACTACTCACTATATATATGCAACTAATATAAATTACAACCCTTTCCGCGAGACAAAGTTATACGGACACAAGTGCAACCTGCAAAATCATGGCGGGAGGCCATTTTATTTCAGATATGCTAAATGCCACGGCCGTGTACAGGTCCAGTGTCCTCTCCTCGCCCGTTAGCTTAGCCGTTCACCCTTCAAATAATCCTCTTATCTCCCCTTCCAGTTGCTCAACAGTATAGTAGTAGTACTTCTTCTGTTTCTTCTCTCCCACAATTTGTCGCCTTAATAATGAAAAAGGCGCCCCTAAAAGTCGTTTCCCCCTTCCCTGCAGAGCAGACAAGGACACCTCATACGGTGGAACAATGAAATCCACGATCTCCTGCCGCATTTGATACCTGAGTTCCGCTGTGACCTTCCATGTCATCTGGCGATGACAGGTGGCAAGAAATTCAGCATTAAACTCCTCCAAGTTTAGACGGTTCAGAGGAGCCCAGCACTCGTCCAAGTAGCTCTTCTTGTACCGCTCGATCATTGAAGCGAGCCTACTTGCCAATTCGTCACTCGCAAAAGATGCACTTTGACGCCGCACCATTTGCAGAACATCAAATGTGTTATTCAGGAGGAATATGCATTTCCCACCCTTTTCACTTTGGCGGATGAATTCTGCATCTTTCTCGAGCTTGGATTCCCAACGATCAACCAAGTGGGAGCAAGGGTAAATAGCCAGGGCTTGTATGAGAAGGTCATTTGCTGGATGAATTGTTGATTCGTCGCTGCTACGGATGTCCAGGACTATTCGTCCCCAATCATTCACCATCATCTGAGCTGGCCTGTTCAAAGGCAGGTCCGTCGTACTGTTAAGATAAGAACAATATATGATCAGATGATTGAAATTGCGTAATTGTAGTACTAATGCTTGTTGGGGGGGGGGGGGGGGGGGGATAATCAGTTCGCCCTTATTACAAGATTTTTGCATGATGAGGAAGAAATTAGTAGGCCTCCCGCATCTACTGATATCCGTAGCAATATTGGGGCGGCACGGCGAGCACGAGTGGCAGGCTGCGAGGCGAGCAGCGGCCGCGGCGAGAGGCGCGCTGTACGACGAGCCGAGCACGCGCGTACCGGTGGCGTAGTTGCTGGGCGCGGCGAGAGGCGTGTGGTACGGCGACGCGAGCACGCGCGGACTGGTGGCGTAGTTGCTCGGCGGCGAGAGGCGCGCCGCACGGCGAGGCGAGCATGCGCGGGGCGATGCCGTAGTTGCTCGGCACGGCGAGATGCGCGCCGCACGGCGAGGCGAGCATGCGCGGGGCGATGCCGTAGTTGCTCGGCACGGCGAGATGCGCGCCGCACGGCGAGGCGAGCATGCGCGGGGCGATGCCGTAGTTGCTCGGCACGGCGAGATGCGCGCCGCACGGCGAGGCGAGCATGCGCGGGGCGATGCCGTAGTTGCTCGGCACGGCGAGATGCGCGCCGCACGGCGAGGCGAGCATGCGCGGCGCGATGCCGTAGTTGCTCGGCACGGCGAGATGCGCGCCGCACGGCGAGGCGAGCATGCGCGGGGCGATGCCGTAGTTGCTCGGCACGGCGAGATGCGCGCCGCACGGCGAGGCGAGCATGCGCGGGGCGATGCCGTAGTTGCTCGGCACGGCGAGATGCGCGCCGTACGGCGAGGCGAGCATGCGCGGGGCGATGCCGTAGTTGCTCGGCACGGCGAGATGCGCGCCGCACGGCGAGGCGAGCATGCGCGGGGCGATGCCGTAGTTGCTCGGCACGGCGAGATGCGCGCCGCACGGCGAGGCGAGCATGCGCGGGGCGATGCCGTAGTTGCTCGGCACGGCGAGATGCGCGCCGCACGGCGAGGCGAGCATGCGCGGGGCGATGCCGTAGTTGCTCGGCACGGCGAGATGCGCGCCGTACGGCGAGGCGAGCACGTTCAGCACGGCGAGAGCTGCGGCAGTTGCGGACGCGCAACTATGGCATGCTGCGCGAGCGGCGACCCGGCAATCCTTTGCCGTCGCGGACGCGAATCTATGGTATGCTGGGCGTGCAGCGAACCGGCAAGCTACGGCTTTCGCGGACGCGCACCAGTGGCACCGCCGAGCACGTTCGCGGACGCGCACCAGTGGCACCGCCGAGCACGTTCTGAAGCGAGCGCAGCGCGACACGGTAAGGCACACAGGGGGCGGCCTCCGACGCGGCGGCGTCAAGGGGCGACGCTCTCTCGACGCCGCGACTGTGCGGGGTTCTAGGCCAGGCTCGACGCGGACGGCGAAGAAGGGAGGCGCACAGACGAGGTGCCTACCGAGTGGAAACAACAAGGACACTGGTGATTTGATTCATGTGTACCTGCATATGAACCTTCCATCCCCTGCCGCTTCCATTGGTTCAGCCGGGCCGGCTTGCTTCGCCGTCGTCGTGGATGCCGCTGCTCGAACCGCTGTCGCCGGGGTTGCACTTGCAGCGCACGATCGCGGGGGGGGGGGGGGGGGGGGGGGTGTTGCGGAAGACGGCGGCTTCGAATTTTGTTGGACGGAATTCTTGATGGGTTCTGGCGCGCGAGCTTTTTTCTATATAGGCTTGCAGATTAGCTGAAGCCGACGTTTGGACGACAGCGACCCAGAACGCGTCCACGAGATCGGTTGTGTATCCCTAGATCACACCCCGACATTCATCATACGAAACTACTTGACGAACAACAGTCCTTGGACGATGCTTGCACGACCGATGATCCAACGGTGCAAATCCACGCATCAGATGTGACTAAAGGTTCAGCTGGCTCTGTCGTCCGTAAATCGTGCAAGGAATGTAGTGTGTGTAGCAATGCTGTTCATCATACATAAAAAATTGTTTATTACTCCGTATCGTCGACATTCAACTCAGAACATAGCTCCTAAACAAAAGGACAAATCATTGATACATGTGGATGGTGATAGTTTTTCTCTATTTACGGTGAGTGGATGGTTGTAGTTTAAATTGTGCGAATTATATTCCCTAAATTTCGAACGAAACATGTTTTTGATCAGTTTCTTTTTTCAAGGGGGTGCTTAGAATCTGTACTTACATCTCACAAAATAGTGTAATGTTCCCTTCGGCCTAAAAAACTTTGTCATATCTAGCATCAAGTCAGAGCATCTCCAACAGACGCCCTAAGGAGCCGCGCGTTAAAAAAGTTTTATAGCGCCAAAATAGCGTTTTAATGCGGCGAATGACCGAGTATCTCCAGCAGACGGTCAAAAATATACAACCCAGTTAGCAACAGTAGCATCTTCAACAGGCGCACAAAATTACCCAGGCGTGCACGTACCTAGCTCGCCGCCCGTGGCCTACTTGCTGCCATGGTCTGGGCATGCCACGCCGCCGTGGCCCGCTCGCCGTAGCCGCGCTCCGCCCTGCCGTGGCCTGCACGCCCCGCTGTGGTCGTGGCCGCGCCCGCGCCCAGCTCCGCCTCGTCGTGGTCGCGGCTCGCCCCGCCCCGCCACCATCGTGGCCGTGGTCGTGGCTGCGCCTGCGCCCCGCCACCATCGTGGCCGTGGTCGTGGCTGCGCCTGCGCCCCGCCGTCGTGGCCGCGCCCGCGCCTGGGCTCGTCCCCGCCCCCGCCGCTGTGGTCGTGGCCGCGGCCCGCCCTGCCGCGCCACCGCCGTGGCCATGGCCGCGCCCACGCCCTGCCGCCCCGCCGTGGGCGTGACCGTGGCCGCGTGCGCGTCCCTCCGTCGTGGCCACGCCCGCGCCTGGGCTCGTCCCCGCCCCGCCGCCGCCGTGGCTGTGGCTGCGCATGCGAGGAGGCCGGCGGCGGACGCACGCGAGGAGAACGACGGCGGGCGCACGCGAGGAGGCTAACGGCAGCTGCGGGCGCACGGGGCACATCCCACGTGCGTGAGAAGTTTAGCACGCTGAAGCTCACGCGTCAAATATACGGCTTGCGATCCAGTTTCGACCGGCGCGTTGAACATTTTTTACACCGTGCTCTATTATGCAGCGTCTGCTGGAGTACTATTTTCAACTCCGCCGCGCGCTGAACTTGTGATTTTTTTGGCGCGGCGCTAATATTGGGCGTTTGGAATGCTCTTAGTGCTAGATACATTTATTTAAGAAACAAATTTGGGACCAGCTTTTCCGGACGGAGGAAGTACATTGTACGTCCCTAAACAAGGATGCGCCACAGGCCGGGTTGCACGTGATCGGTCGCAATGGATACGCCCTATGTTGTGAGAACACTGCGGTCACCGCTTTATTCCACCTTCTCCTTTCCGGTTGCCTTTCCCGGGCAAACATCGCTATACAATATATAGTACAATAATCTCTTGCTAATCGTGCACCGAGGAATCGTTCCGGATTTTCTTTCTTGCTCCTTACCGTTTGGCTGACAAAGCAGGGTATAATAATCCAGATTTGTAGATTGCTTATCCCACCTGCCGCGGGATGTGTACAGACTATGCTTTCGCCTCCCCGCCTGGATTGGTGCATGGCAGGCAGGACACGTGGCGTGACACGAGAGCTGGAGCGGGCGTTGTTGACTTGCTGGGGTCAAGCGACAAACGGCCGGTGGAGGTGTTTCCTGTGGGTCACCTGATATTGCCTTTTATTTTTTTTCTCTAGAACCTGTTCGGTAACCATGGCAGGCAGAGAAATGAGAGTTTGCACAAGGGTATCTGTGTAGGGATTAGGCATTGAAAGTGAATTTTTACTCCCATTGTTTGTTTGCTACTCCCTCCGTTCGGAACTACTTGTCTCGAAAATGGATGTATCTAGAACTAAAATACATTTAGATACGTCTATTTCTACGACAAGTAATTCCGAACGGAGGGAGTATATGATAAGAATTAGAGTGGGATGAAACTCTGGTATATGTTGTTTATCCGGTTTTCTTTCATCTCAACGAAATGAAATCGTGGGCGCGCCCCTCAATTCAAAAAACAAAAACTCTGGTACATGCTGGAAAGTGAATTCTTACTCCCATTTCCTCGTTTGGCTCCCTCAACTCTCATTTTCCTTTCCACTTAAACTGACATTCCTTGCAATCAAACAATGAACTTTTAATCTCCTCGCCCTCAACTTTCATTCTCATCTCTAATTACCATGAACTAAACACGTTGTTAGGGAAAGAAAAGAAAACCGTCCTACTCTCTCCATGTTTTTCTTTTGCCTAGGGCTCTCGCCCGGTTAATTGTGGAATGCTATCGTGCTGTCGAGGGGTCTCGCGTTAGGTGGAGTCGAAGAATGTGTCACAAAATACAACACCTTGTAGGTTTAGCGTTACTCTAAGAATAAAGCACAAACGGGTAATCTATACAATTGATTTGCAGAGAAGCTTAGATTACAGCACAGCCAAGCAGTAATCTATGGCTATCCCCTACCTCACTCCCAGTCTCAATCCCACATGTGTCAAATCCTCCCGTGAAAAAAAAGCATCGAACACTACCTCGAATGTGACACTATGGAGGAAAGGAAACAAAGATCCTTCACCGCAAGAAGATCATCGACTTACCATCCCGCCCTCGATGTGGGGCCGCGCCAGAGGGCCGTGCTCATCTCTTCTTCAACTGCCCGACAGCTCGCTCCATTTGGGATGCCATTGGTTTTCTCCCTTGCTCATTCCCCATTGCAGCGCTTTGGTCTTCCCCTACTCATGTAGGACTCCCTGAGTCCATTTGGCATGTCATGGTGCTGGTTATCACATGGAAGATTTGGGATGCTCGTAATGCTAAAACTTTTAGGAATGTTGATACCCCTCCGATTGATGTACTTAAGGGGATCATTTCGGATCTCACCCTCTAGACTCACCGCCTCAAAAAGGCGGAAGACAAAGTTCACGCCGGCTTGTGGTGGGACTTCCTTTCTTCTCGCCTGTTCTAGCTTGTACCACTCTTTATTTGAAATATATTCAGGTGGGGAGTCCACCCCCCCCCCCCCCGGTGACAGTTTCAAAAAAAAGATCAGGTGGTTTGTGACCTCTGGACCACTTTGATGTAAGCCTCCGACACCCACGGTCCACACAAAAACCTAACCTGGAGCCTCAAGTTTCTCACTCCGCCCCTCGTTGTTACTTTGTATTTGTGTAGTCCGAGACCTTCGTCACCATTGTACCACCCACTTCGCCGCGCAGACCCTGTCGGACCTGCGCCGCTCCACCTAGGCGCCAGCCCCAACTTGCATACGCATCACTTTTCCATCCCCGGTCCGATCGCTCCTAAACAGTGCCGTCTATGGAGGTCAGCATGCCCGGCAAGTGTTTGGCCAAATGTCATAGCCAAATTTATTACTTTCTCCAATCCATATTACTTGTCACTCAAATGGATGTATTTAGAACTGAAATAATTCTAGATACATCCATTTCAACGACGGGTAATATGGATCGAATGGAGCAACATTTTTCTTGTATACTGTGAAGCAAAACATTGGATTCAAATGTGGAGTACTTCTACGCTGAGTTCATTGATATGTCCTCGTCAAATGAGGACGAAGATGAGGATGAAACGTCGACGATGCATGTGGTTATTGAAAAATCCAAGCATGTTCAAGAGATTAATAAATGGACAATGAGTGATGAAACGGAATAGGAACGGGGTCATATGATGTTGATGGACAGATACTTTGTCCCCACGTGCTATTCGGGTCCTATTTTTGCTGCGTTTGATTACCTCTATGATGGTGTTCGGGCCTCTGATAACTACTTCATCTCAAAGAAGAATGTTATTGGAACATTGGATTCTCTAGTTACCATAAGTGCACAGCTACATTAAGGATGCTTGACTATGGCACGACCACAGATTCGTGGGACGACTACTTTTGGATGTATGAAAGCACATGTCTCAAAGTTATGTGGTCAAGGTGAATGGACAGATGTACTTGAGAGAACCAACCATCTATGACACCACATGACTCATGGCACTGTCAGAAACAAAGAGGGTGGCCATGTATGCACGGGCCCTTGGATTGCATGCACTTGCAAAGCAAATTTCCCATATGCTCTACAGAGACAATATCAAGGTCATTATAAGAAGCCCACAATCATTTTTTAAGTAGTTGCATCACAAGACTTCTGGATTTGGCACTCTTTCTTTGGGATGTCCGGATCTCACAATGACATCAACATGTTGGAATGGTCTCCATTGTTTGCAAGGTTGTGTGTAGGAAAAGATCCTCTATATGCAACTATACCATTAATGGTCATGACTACAACATGGGCTATTATCTTTGCGATGATATATCCTTAGTGGGCGACCTTCATCAATACTATCTCTGGTCCAAGTGGTGAGAAAAGATCTCACTTTACCTGACGACAAGAAGGAGCTAGAAAGCATGTGGAGAGGGAATTTCGAGTGCAATAAAACCGTTTTGCAGTCATTTGAGGACCTAAAGAAATATGGGATGTAGAGACATTGTGGGAGGTAATGACAGCTTGTGTGTTCATGCACAAAATGATTGTGCGGGATAAGGGTGAAGGAGTTCGCACAGTCTGAAATTTGAGCAAATGGTTGATCCAATCCAACTTCCATAGTAGAATCCGGAGACGTTTGATGAATTTATCCAAATGCATTCTTCATCGAGCAACTCATGAGCAACTTTAAAACAATCCGGTTGAGCATTTGCGGGCGCTTCCAGGGGAGAACCAAAAAATATGGCCAAATAAGTTGAATATATTTGAACTATTTCATTGCAATACTTCATATTTGGACTGTAATATTTATATCTGAATTATTATTGCATTGGGATATTTGCACATCATGATTACGAATGAATGATGATATTTATCTTTTAATTACTTTGAGTGCTTTGGATAAAGAAAAACAGAGATAACCATTTGGTACACTGGGTTGGATGTCGCCCCCTATCCGTTGTTCGCACACATGTCCGTGAACGTTTAATGTGTATTATTTAATGCACTGCGTTGGAGATGCTCTAAGAGCGTCTACAACTGGACTTGGCAAATCCAGCCTCCTATATAAGTTTGTGGAGGTGTTCGTGTGAGTTCGCGGACAGCGCCGGTCCGCCACTCAAATGTCCTCATCTGCAACCATAACACTCACTTAAAAACCACATCCTCAAATCCATGTGAACACATGCACGTCAATTATTACACACAAATAATGAATACTACACATACATATAAAAATTATTCATACATAACGATACATAGTTCAAACATACAATTTGTTCAGAGTGCAATGAAACATAAAATACATAGTTCATTGATTTCCAGCATAGATTCTCATATGCCCCACAAAGATCACTGAGAAGTTGAATGTGCACATGTTGGTCTCGAATTTCTTGTATATTAGTAAAGTTGACAGCATGCTCTACCTCTTGTTCTGGGAGGCATAACCGAACTCCGAGCTTCTAAAAATCATGCGTGCGGGCCGCCCCTTTGCTCTCATCCTCCATAATCATGTTGTGCAAGATTACACAACATGTCAAGAGCTATCAAAGTGGCCTAGTTCCCGGATCATTGCAGCTCCACAACCTTCGTAGCACCTTCTTGCATTTGTGCAAAGAGACATTGTTTTCTATCACAAGGATCAGATATAGTGTTCACAAATGCCACACATTGAAAATAGATAGCATCGACAAGGTAGTACCCCATGTTGAAGTTGTGCATGTTGACAATGTTGCTGCATGCTGGAGCCTCCCCTATCGTAAAGTCTCTTGAAGAAAGAAGATCGTTAGAGCACATTGATGTCATTGTTAGAACCAGACGTGTCAAAGAAAGCATGCCAAATCCACAAGTTCCTCGATGCCACTGCTTCAAGCATGATGGTGACCTCTTTGGTGTAATCCTGGAACTTCCCGCCCAAACCTTTGTGTCATTCTTTCATTGTCAATGCATGCAATCAACTAAACCGAGCATACCTGGAAAACCTATTATCGCTCCAATTGCCATCAACCTTTGTGGGTCCTCGACAGTTGGTTTTCCCATACACTATGCTCCAAACACCTTCCGCACGACACGTGGAAATTGCACCGTCGTATTCAGGCATGTGGTATATCCCATCCAGATTTCAACATCAATGGCATCTGTGGCCTTAGCAGGCATCCTGGGAGCAGCCGTGCATTTTTGCAGATGAGAGAAGGAAAGTTGCCTGCAATAATCCTTTCTCAGCTTGAAGTAGTCATCAGCGTCATCCGCGACATTCACTACACACAAGTACAAATTTTTGCTCATCCGGAAGTGACGTAGAAAAAACTTCATGGCATGTTGGGTTTGGTTTGCAACAATACTTGTAGAGAAGCTTCGCGATGGCAATCCTATATCAGGGAACAACTCTCTTGCCCTTTGTTGAACCCTTGAAGTTTGACACATGCTCCTCTTGCTACTCCAGTTCTTCCTGGATGCCCATCATCATCATTTCAGCATCTTCGTCGTTTGAGTGTAGTGAATCGGTGAACTCTATTTATATGAATTCGTTAGGGTCCTTGTTTCCATCTGATGATGAATCCATTGTTTGCCTACATATGAGAAAAGAACAAAAAAACTGTTTGGACATTTTGTTGGACACGCAGAGCACGAGGTGTATGTCCGCAAGAGTTGCATGTACCAGGGCGGCGGCCGATGGCGGCACGGTCGGCGGCATTGTGGGTTGGGGCTTGGGTGGCAGCGTCGTGGGTTGGGGATGACAACAAAGCTAGGGTGGTGGAGGAGGTATATATGGTGGCGAATGTGCGGACGAGGCAAAAAAGAGGATAGGAAGAGGACATGTCGAGCCAGATCAAGGACATCATGAGGAGATATGGGATGAGCCCTACCGTCAGTCCGATGTGGCAGACGCGTCCCAAACCATCTGAGTGTCTCCATATCAACCCCACATATGGACTAGATATAGATGGTGCCGGATAGCTCGGTTGTATAAAGGATGATTCAGAGCAAGTACAATAGGGTGACTGAGGGAGTACTGGACTAGGGGGTGTCTGGACAGCCGGACTATCATCGTCCGCCGGACTCCAAGACTACGAAGATACAAGATTGAAGAATCCGTCCCGTGTCTGGATGGGACTTTCCTTGGCGTGGAAGGCAAGCTTGGCGATACGGATATGTAGATCTCCTACCATTGTAACCGACTCTGTGTAACCCTAGCCTTCTCCGGTGTCTATATAAACCGGAGGGCTTTACTCCGTAGGACGCAACATACATTACAACAATCATACCATAGGCTAGCTTTAGGGTTTAGCCTCCTTGATCTCGTGGTAGATCCACTCTTGTACTAACCATATCATCAATATTAATCAAGCAGGACGTAGGGTTTTACCTCCATCGAGAGGGCCCGAACCTGGGTAAAACATCGTGTCCCTTGTCTCCTGTTACCATCCGCCTAGACGCACAGTTCGGGACCCCCTACCCGAGATCCGCCGGTTTTGACACCGACATTGGTGCTTTCATTGAGAGTTCCTTTGTGTCGTCACCGATAGGAAGGATGCCTCCACCCGTCTTCAAGAACGGTATTTTCGCCAAAGGGGCCTTGGCCTCTGGCCAAACTATCCGGCTAGGTGGTTTTCTTATAACCGCCTGTCCGGCCACTGCTTCGACAATGACTTCTCAAGTCGTCAAAAGCAACCTTCGCGTCAGCTCGGAATCCGCCGAGCAGCTGGATCCAATAGAGCTCTCGTCCGTCAACGAGCTCTTGGATCGCATCGCCGCCCTGGGAGTCGCTACAGACTACAATCAGATTGGGCTTAAAACCAATCTGAGAGAGATTAACTCTCCCCAGGTCACCCACCACATCGCAGTGGTAGAGGAACAATGCGACGAATCTTCTCCTATATTGAAAACTAGTCACGTCCGGATTCCCGAACCCTCCATGCCGGATTTCCGTGGAGGGACGGACTTCGATCGAGCACTGAACTTAAAATCATGCATCGTTCCGGACTCGCTGGATCGTGTCCAGCAATCCAAGCTTCCGAATTCGGAAACTTCCCGACCTTTAAGCCTTGAGACGGGTAGGGTTCCGGACTTAATTAAACCCACCCGCCCAGACATATGCGATCTATCTTTAATCCGGCAAGAGCCCGCTGAAACAGTACATCACTACTAGGCCAGATTCCTCCTGGTCATGGAAAGGATAAAGGACTGCCGAGAAGATAACGCAATCTCAATTTTTTGCAATAATTGCACGGATAAGGGAATCTTGAACGCCGTCAGCTGTCGCAAAATTACACGCTTCGCCGACCTGGCGTCCATAGTACGAAAGTACTGTGCGATGGAGAGTTTCCGGAAAACCGAAAATAATTTTTGGGACAATCCGGCCCCAACCCTAGTCCGCAACAAAAAGGTGCATTACACTCAGGCACCAGATACAAAAATCAAAAAGCAAAAACCCCATAAAGGGTATGGAACCGTATTGGAGGGATGGCTCAATGGACCCTGTAAGCTTCATAGTACAGAGGGAGCCGTCCCAACACATAGCCTTCGAGCATGTTGGATATTACGGCAGGTGGCCAAAAGTGGCGAGGAGCTTCTAGCCCCGAAAAACCACTCCAACAATACCGGTACGGTATCAACAGTCTTCGAGACCTTCGCATCAAATAATATGCGAAAACGAACAATCCGCGGCCTCGCCGAAGTCTACCAAGTAGCAACAGCAAATCCATGGAGCAACACAGCCATCACCTTCAACGCCAGCGACGAACCTAAATTCCGAACAGCCCGAGCACCGGCCGCACTGGTGCTTAGTCCCATAGTGGACGGCTTTCGACTTACAAAGGTCCTCATGGATGGCGGCAGCGGACTAAACCTCATCTATGAGGAAACTCTTCAAAAAATGGAAATCGATTGGAGCCGTATTGAGCGAAGCAGCACAACCTTCAGAGGAATAATCCCTAGCCGGGAAGCGTGCTGCACCGGAAAAATCACACTCGATGTGGTGTTCGGCTCGCCGGACAATTACAGATCCGAAGAAGTCACGTTCCAAGTGGCCCCGTTCAACAGCGGATATCACGCCATATTAGGACGAGAGGCATTCACAATTTTTCAAGCCGTACCCCATTACGGGTATATGAAGCTCAAAATGCCTGGGGCCGGTGGAATAATCACTCTCGCTAGTGATCCGGACATAGCACTCCGCGCCGAAAACAAGACAGCCGCACTAGCCTTGGAGGCACTATCCGAAGCCTTAGCGGCAGAAGAACTCACCGCGCTGCGCTCTACGGTGAATAGGGACGATGTGATACTCGATAAAAGATCCAAGTCCACATCCTTCAAACCAGTAGATGAAATAGTAAAATTCCAGGTCCATCCAACGGACCCAACAAAGACGGCCTCCATTGGGGCACAATTGAACCCCGAGGTAGACGTCGCACTGCGCAAATTCCTTCGGGAAAATTGGGACATTTTTGCCTGGCATCCTTCGGATATGCCCGGAATCCCACGCAGATTGGCAGAACACAGCCTAAACATCCTAAAAGGATTCAAGCCGGTCAAACAGGCTCTTCGACGATTTTCCGAACCCGAAAGACAGGCAATGGGAGAGGAGCTAGCCAAACTACTGGAAGCCGGATTCATCAGAGATATTAAACATCCGGATTGGCTAGCAAATCTGGTAATGGTACCAAAGAAGGACAAATCCTGGCGCCTATGTGTCGATTTTAAAGACCTCAATAAGGATGCATGGCGGCCAAAATTGACTGGATGCATGGCGGCTCTAAGCCGCTTTATCCCCCGTCTAGGAGAAAAGGCATTGCCCCTCTATCGCCTCCTCAGGCGCACCGAACACTTCGAGTGGACAGATGCTGCCACTGCCGGACTCGAAGAAATAAAGGCCATATTGGCAACAAATCTGGTCCTGGCTGCACCCAATCTGGGCGAACCAATGTTGTTATACATCGCAGCAACGCATCAAGTTGTAAGCGCGGTACTCGTCGTCGAACGAGAGACAGAAGGGCATAAATTCCCGCTTCAAAAACCAGTGTATTATGTATCCACTGTGTTAACCCCCTGCAAGTCCCGTTACCCACACTATCAGAAGATAGCGTATGCGGTGTTCATGGCATCCCGGAAGCTCCAACACTACTTTCCAGAGTGTTCGATAACAGTGGCCTCCGAAGTACCACTCAATGACATCATAAATAACCGCGACGCAACGGGCAGGATTGCAAAATGGGCCATTGAGCTCTTACCATTCAATATAACTTACAAACCTCGGCGAGCTATAAAGTCACAAGTTTTGGCTGACTTTGTCGCTGAATGGACCGAAGCCGAACTCCCTAAAGAGTACGGCGCATACTCCAATTGGATTATGCACTTCGACGGCTCTAAAATGTTGGCCGGACTGGGGGCTGGCGTCGTACTGACATCCCCGACCGGGGACACAGTCCAATACGTAATTCAAATAATGTACACGGACTCCAACAATGCAGCCAAATACGAGGCCCTTTTACACGGTCTCCGAATGGCAATCTCCATGGGCATTCAACGCCTAGAGGTGCGCGGGGACTGAAACCTTGCAATATCCCAAATAAATGGAGATTTTGACGCCAAGGATCCAAAAATGGCAGCATATCGCAATGTTGTCTTAAAAATGTCAGCTCGGTTCGAAGGACTCGAATTCCATCACGTAGCCTGAGATAATAACCAAGCGGCCGACGTACTGGCACGCATCGGCGCAAAACGTGACGCTGTCCCTCCAAACATCTTCCTGGAACGGCTCTTCAAGCCATCCATACTATGGGAAGAGGAGTCCAGAAATGACAAACCGGAAACAACTGTGCCAACCGGCGATTCAGCCGATGACATAACACCTTCAGCCCTCGACATAATGGCGGTAATCGCCCCGTGGACAGAGCCTTTCCTAGCCTATTTGCTTAGACAGGAACTTCCCGAAGACCAAAATGAGGCCCGCTGCATAGTCCGGCGATCGAAAGCCTACAAGGTCCATGAGGGAGAACTTTATAAGAAAAGTACAACCGGAGTCCTTCAAAGGTGTATCTCCGAAGAGGAAGGGCGAAACCTCCTGGCTGAAATTCATGCCGGACTAGGCGGACACCACGCAGCAGCCCGGGCCCTTGTAGGAAAGGCATTCCGTACAGGATTTTATTGGCCGACGGCCCGGGCAGATGCCCAGGACTTAGTCCAGAGATGCGTCGGTTGTCAGCTCTTTGCTAATCAGAGCCATATGCCACCCACCGCCCTCAAAACTATACCCATTACCTGGCCGTTCACGGTCTGGGGGCTTGATATGGTTGGATCCCTTAAAGGGGGAACCCACAAGCAAAGGTACCTATTGGTCATGGTGGATAAATTCACCAAATGGATAGAGGCCAAACCGGTCAAAACGGCAGAGTCCGGACCAGTGATAGACTTTATATCCGGGGTAGTACACCGTTACGGTGTCCCCCACAGCATCATCACCGACAATGGCACGAACTTCACGGCCGACGAGGTTAAGTCATGGTGCAAAAATATGGGCATCAAGCTCGACTACGCTTCAGTCTATCACCCTCAAACCAACGGCCAAGTGGAACGAGCAAATGGTCTAATAATGAGCGGCATTAAACCCAGACTAGTGCGGTCACTTACAAAATCCGACACGCACTGGGTAGAGGAGCTCGACTCCGTACTCTGGGGGCTGCGGACAACGCCTAACCGTACTACCGGATTTACACCATTTTTTATGGTATACGGCGCAGAGGCAGTTCTGCCTTGCGACATTATTCATGACTCACCTCGAGTGCGCATGTACGAAGAAAGAGAGGCCGAGTTGGATCGGCAAGACAACTTGGACACATTGGAGGAAGAACGCGACGTCGCCAAGGCTCGTTCCGCATTCTATCAGCAGCAGGCTCGAAGATATCAAAGTAGAGAAGTACGGGCCAAGACTTACAATGTTGGCGAACTAGTTCTACGCCTGCCGGACAAGAAAAAGGACAAGCTCAAGCCCAAATGGGAGGGCCCCTTCATTATCAATCAAGTCCTGACCGGCGGAGCGTACCGTCTACGAAATGCGTCGGATAACCGACTCGAGCCGAACCCATGGAAGGCAGCCCGCCTCCGAAGATTCTATGCCTAGCGCCGGACTAAGAGTTCGTCCTCTTCCCCCGTTCAAATTTTTACACTTCAGCTGTCTTTTGTTTCTCTTTCTTCTCTTACCCCTTTTATTAAAACGCCCCTAAGGGCCTACTTGCGCATTGTTCGCATACACTTGATGTGCCATCCGCACTCATTATACCTGGGGGCTTCTTTTCCAGAAGCTCAATTGTAAGGGCTTCATGCCCATCACATGTGTCAAGCTTCCACATGTACCTTTTACTCACCATTATATGCATCGATATGACTTAAGTTTTGGCCAAGCTGGGTTGCCTGGCTCCTGTGCTTACCCCTACGTTCCCGATTGTTCGGTAGGAGGTAAAGGGAGCACCTCTGCGATTGTTACTACCGGGTCAGCCGGATGTGTACCTCCGACTGGCTGAAGCCGAAAGCTAGCGTTCTTAAGGGAATATTCGGTCGGTGACTTGAAAGATGATTTTTTTACAAACTTATTTATCTGCCCCCAGATGTTTTTCTGCTTTTTTCGAAGTCCGGACATGCACTTTAGGGCATGCCTCCCAGGGAAAGGAACCCTTAATGGAACTATTCTCCCTGGAAGATGTTTCTTACTAACCATGTAATATAACATAACTAGTTGGGCACTTGTCTGATAAAGCACTAATGACCCCTACGCCTGGTCTCCATGCATACCCCGGTTGTTTCTTAACCAAGAAGGTATTCGGACACACTCCGGACTCTAGGGTCCCGAGGTTGAAGCGAAAAGGTCGGCAAAGACTAATGGTCTACAATCCGGCTAGAAGGCATTTCACATGTCATTTTAAAAATACATTGTCAAATCTACTGACTGTATTCCTCCTCAATCCCGTCTAACAGGCTGTCTAATTTACAGTCCCGTTGGGAAAATTTAGCGGCCAACTCTACTTGGCCGTATACTAAACTCACAGGGATCTCCTTCCCATCGGGCCCCACAGGTCCGACTTCGGCCATGTGATTGGGATCCGCCTTCTTGTAACGTGTCTTCACCATGGCCCAAGCCTCCTTGGCACCTTGGCGGCAAGCCGAAATCTTCCACAAACGAAAGCGCTGCCGCACTCCCTGAAGCTTCTCCGCAAGTTCCCCAAGGCCCTCGGGTAGGGAGAGGGCTGGCCATAAAGCCTAGACGACGCCGCTCATTGCCTGCCAAACTCGTTCGAGCAGTTGCAACAGCTCGGGAAGTTGATCACCCGTTGATATGGGCATCTCCTTCGCAGGGCGACCTGTGAGTATACCTACAAGACATATTATGTCAATTTACTTCCTCGCCGAACTCTTCTTTTCAAAGGAGTCCGCTCAAGCACTTACTATAGATGCCGCGACAAAGCCGCTGATTCTCCTTAATGGAGCCGGACAGCCCGAGCGCCTTTCAGCTCTTCTCCGAGCTTGGCGTTAGCGTCCTGGAGCTTGTTCCTCTCTTGCTGCACCCTATTCAGCACCCTCTCGCCGGCCTTCAGCTGGCGCAGTAATTCTTGCCTGTCCGGATCTTGTCCGGCGGCACCTGCAATGTCATTATTAGACTTGCGCGCACGCCGCATAGCGCTTATATTTATTAATAAAAATGTGTTACCAGGAGGGGTCTCTGCGTTTCCCCCTGTGGCAGCAAGTGCGGCCTCAAGTTGGGCCTTGCATTCTTGCAGCTCCTGAGACAGTTGGGCATTCTTCTCGGTAAGAGCCTGCGTTTCAAATGATCCTTAAATCAGTTAACATAACTACTTTAAGTCTCGGGGGCTACTGGCATATATAACCATTAAATTCCCTTACCCGTATGTCTTTGACATACTGCTCCGTGGCTCTGGTAAACCCATCTTGAGCAGCACAGAGGTGCATGTCCCCCGTGTTAAAGGCGTTCAGCGCCTCAGGGGAAAAGCATGTTTCACGAAACACTGTCTGGTGGCGCCTATGGTTCATGGCGCTCTCCACCTCAGACTTGGTGGCGGACAGTCTGTCCGTGTCCTCCGTTGGAGGAGGATCCGGCCCGCGTCTTGCACTTGCCTCCCCCTCCAGGCCGGGCCCTGGAGCCTGGCCGGCATAGGTTGGATCGGCAACTTCTGCGCCTGCAGTCCGGCGAGCGCTTTTTCTCCTACAAAGATCATGAGCACTCAGACGCTTCCTAGGAACGTTGCTCTGAAAATTTAAATACGAGCTATACCTTTGTGGCGACATTTCAGTCCGTGCCACGCTCCTTTTCCGCCTACTAGTCCGGACTGGCCTTTGTTGGCCAGCCGCCGCGGGCTCGGCTTCCCGCCTTGAAGGCGCTTCCTGTAAAACACCATCGTTCGCGAAGGTCAGAAATGGGCAAGGAAGAGATAATGGTGTCCGGACCTCGGTCACAGTCACCTGGAAAGCCGGATATAGTCCGGGGTAGTCCGTCGTAATGGCGACTAAAGCGTTATCCATGCTGAGTTGGTGGAACACCCCGTCGATTAGCTCCACCTTGATATCCGGATCCTCTTCGGAGGCCGGATCCCGGGACCTTTCCGGATCCTCGGGTTGCGGAGCTGAACTTATCATGTCCTCCACAGTCCAGCGCAGTTCCTGCGCCGAAGACACAATATGAGAAGCTTAAACTTCGAAAGCACGGGTCGGACCCTTAAAGTGTTCGCTTACCCAGCGCCGGGTGTTATGCATGGAAAACCCGTTCACGGGGTTCGTCCGGAGAAAGTCCTCCTTCTCCCCCTTGTATAGGCCGGACAGGATCGTCACCAGATCCTCGGCCGAATCCGGTCCTTTGTGACCGTGGCGGGTGGCGTCGTCTTTCCCATTGAAATCCCACATGGGGTGGCCCCTGTATTGCAGTGGCTGCACCCCCCGCGTAATACATGTTGCCATGACTCCAATCATGGTCAACCCGGAGTGGGCCAGTAACCTTATCCGGCCCATCAGATAACGGACGCTCTTGTCTTCCTCCAGTTGGGGGCTCCGCGGGCGCCAGCTAAGGCGTTTCTTCAGAGGTACAGAAGTAAACTCTGGGAGGCCGATCCGAATAGGGTCTGGCAGCGGAGCGTCTTCTATGTAAAACCATTCCGAAGGCCAGTCTTCGGACGCCTTCTTGGGGGTTCCAGATAGATATCCGGTCCTGGCGATGCGCCATACTTCGGCGCCGCCTACTTGGTATATGGACCCCTCGTGAGAACGAGGTACGAGGCAGAATAGCCTCTTTCACAATGCAAAATGTGGCTCGATGCCCAGAAATAGCTCACAAAGAGCTACGTAACCCGCCATATGCAGGACAGAGGCGGGTGTAAGGTGATGGAGCTGGAGTCCGTAGAACTCCAGGAGCCCGCGGAGAAACAGATGTATCGGAAATCCGAGTCCCCTTATCAGATAGGGGACGAAGCATACCCGCTCCCCTTTGTTGGGACTCGGGGTAGCCTCCGCTTGCTTCCCACCTTGGTAGGTGGCCAGCCCGGCTCGAACCGGGACCATGAAGGCCGGAGGGAGATATCCCCCCGCTTGGAGCTTCACTAGCTCGTTGTGTGGAACAGAGCACCTCCTCCAATCTCCTGGCGGTGGGCTGGGAGCGCGAGAAGAGGAGCCGCGTCGACGGTCCATGATGGAATGGATTTTTGGGTCAAAGGCGCTCCGATGAGTATTTGCGGAAGGAAGATGGTGTAGTTTGGATCTGGATTTTTGCCTCTTTTGTAGGCGGATGACTTGCACAACTAGGGGGTGAAACATAAAAGACACCCTGGCTTTTCGCATTCGTGCGACGCGTAGAGGAAGGCCATTATTGGGCGTAGAAGCCAAGAAGCACAGTATTTATGAGGAAGCCGGACACTGTTCGGCAGGTACATGGAGCTTAAAGGGAGAACCCGCCTTGCAACGCCGAAGACTACATACGCGCTGGACTAATCGTCATTGAAGCCTGGTTCGGTGGCTACTGAGGGAGTCCTGGACTAGGGGGTGTCCGGACAGCCGGACTATCATCGTCCGCCGGACTCCAAGACTACGAAGATACAAGATTGAAGACTCCGTCCCGTGTCCGGATGGAATTTCCTTGGCGTGGAAGGCAAGCTTGGCGATACAGATATGTAGATCTCCTACCATTGTAACCGACTCTGTGTAACCCTAGCCTTCTCCGGTGTCTATATAAACCGGAGGGCTTTAGTCCGTAGGACGCAACATACATTACAACAATCATACCATAGGCTAGCTTTAGGGTTTAGCCTCCTTGATCTCGTGGTAGATCCACTCTTGTACTACCCATATCATCAATATTAATCAAGCAGGACGTAGGGTTTTACCTCCATCGAGAGGGCCCGAACCTGGGTAAAACATCGTGTCCCTTGTCTCTTGTTACCATCCGCCTAGACGCACAGTTCGGGACCCCCTACCCGAGATCCGCCGGTTTTGACACCGACAGTGACATAAGCATGCTATAAGGAATAGAATAACATAACTTTGCTTAGTTCAAGGAGAGAGAAGAGTAAAGAGAAGAGAAGCGGGCTCTTGATTAGTAGCTAGCTGCAACACGAGACCCAAGACGCTTTGTAAGGATGTAAGGTGGGCCTACCATTGATAAACTAGTACATGTTTAAAACTTATTATTGTTCATGCTGGCTAAGAGGTTGGATGTAGATGACATGGTGATACATCTCTGTCATATCTATAATTTTTTATTGTTCCATGCCAATATTCTGCAACTCTTACATACTTTTGGCAACTTTTTGTACTATTTTTGGGACTAACATATTGATCCAGTGCCCAGTGCCAGTTCCTGTTTGTTGCATGTTTTTTGTTTCGCAGAAAATCAATATCAAACGGAGTCCAAACGGGATAAAAACGGGCGGAGATTTTTTTGGAATATATCTAAATTTTTACAAGTGGAATCAATGCGAGACGATGCTCGAGGGGCCCACAAGGCAGGGGGCGTGCCCCAAGGGGGTGGGCGCGCCCCTGACCCTCGTGGACACCCCGTAAGGCGGTTGTTGCCCTTCTTTCGCTGCAAGAAAGCTAATATCCAGAGAAAATCGTGTTCAAAGTTTCAATCCAATCGGAGTTACGGATCTCTGGTAATATAAGAAACGGTGAAAGGGCAGAATCAGGAACGCAGAAATAGAGAGAGACAAAGAGACATATCCAATCTCGGAGGGGCTCTTGCCCCTCCCATGGCATGGAGACCAAGGACCAGAGGGAGAACCCTTCTCCCACATAGGGAGAAGGCCAAGGAAGAAGAAGAAGGAGGGGGGGGGCTCTCTCCCCCTAGCTTCCGGTGGCGCCGGAACGACGCCGGGGCCATCATCATCACCGCAATCTACACCAACAACTTCACCACCCTCATCACCAACTCTTCCCCCCTCTATGAAGCGGTGTAACCCCTCTTTTACCCGCTGTAATATCTACTTAAACATGGTTCTCAATGCTATATATTATTTCTCAATGATGTATGGCTATCCTATGATGTTTGAGTAGATCTGTTTTGTCCTCTGGGTTAATTGATGATCGTGATTGGTTTGAGTTGCATGTTTTATTATTGGTGCTGTCCTATGGTGCCCTCCGTGTCGCGCAAGCATGAGGGATTCCCGCTGTAGGGTGTTGCAATACGTTCATGATTCGCTTATAGTGGGTTGCTTGAGTGACAGAAGCATAAACCCGAGTAAGGGTGTTGTTGCGTATGGGATAAATAGGACTTGATGCTTTAATGCTATGGTTGGGCTTTACCTTAATGAAGAGAAAATATGTTAGCTTATGCCTCTCCCTCAAATAAAATTGCAATAGTGATTACCAGTCTAGTTATCGATTGCCTAGGGACAAATAACTTTCTCATGACAAAAAGGTCTATACTAAAACAAACTTTATTGCTTCTTATCTAAACAGCCCCTACTTTTTATTTACGCGCTCTTTATTATCTTGCAAACCTATCCAAAAATACCTACAAAGTACTTCTAGTTTCGTACTTGTTCTAGATAAAGCGAACATTAAGCGTGCGTAGAGTTGTATCTGTGGTCGATAGAACTTGAGGGAATATTTGTTCTACCTTTAGCTCCTCTTTGGGTTCGACACTCTTACTTATCGAAAGAGGCTACAATTGATCCCCTATACTTGTGGGTTATCAAGACTGAGGGAGTCCTGGACTAGGGGGTGTCCGGATAGCCGAACTATCATCATCGGCCGGACTCCAAGACTGTGAAGATACAAGATTGAAGACTTCGTCCCGTGTCCGGATGGGACTTTCCTTGGCGTGGAAGGCAAGCTTGGCGATACGGATATGTAGATCTCCTACCATTGTAACCGACTCTGTGTAACCCTAGCCCTCTCCGGTGTCTATATAAACCGGAGGGTTTTAGTCCGTAGGACAGAACAACAATCATACCATAGGCTAGCTTCTAGGGTTTAGCCTCCTTGATCTCGTGGTAGATCCACTCTTGTACTACCCATATCATCAATATCAATCAAGCAGGAGTAGGGTTTTACCTCCATCGAGAGGGCCCGAACCTGGGTAAAAACATCATGTCCCTTGTGTCCTGTTACCATCCGCCTAGACGCACAGTTCGGGACCCCCTACCCGAGATCCGCCGGTTTTGACACCGACATTGGTGCTTTCATTGAGAGTTCCTCTGTGTCGTCACCGATAGGCTCGATGGCTCCTTCGATCATCAACAACAATGACGCAGTCCCGGGTGAGACTTTTCTCCTCGGACAGATTTTCGTATTCGGCGGCTTTGCACTGCGGGCCAATTCGCTTGACCATCTGGAGCAGATCGAAAGCTACGCCCCTGGCCGTCAGGTCAGATTTGGAAGTCTGAACTTCATGTCTGACATCCGCGGAGACTTGATCTTCGATGGATTCGAGCCACAGCCGAGCGCGCCGCACTGTCACGATGGGCATGATTTAGCTCTGCTGCCGGACAGTGCCCTGGAGGCCGCACATGAGTCCGCTCCGACCCTTAATTCGGAGCCGGCTGCACAGATCGAGGACGGGTGGCTAGACACCGCCTCGGGGGCTGCAACCTCTACGGCGATGGAGCCGAATATTGACCCTGTCCCTTATGAAACTCGTGACTCCGAGGTTCCGGACTCCGAACCTCCCGCACCCCCTCCAATCGAATCCGGTTGGGCGCCGATCATGGAGTTCACCGCTGCGGACATCTTTCAGCACTCACCTTTTTGCTACATCCTGAATTTGCTAAAGTATCTCTCATTATCAGGAGAGCCCTGGCCGAATCACGGTCAGGACGGTTGGGATGCGGACGACGAAGAAATTCAAAGCCCACCCACCACCCACTTTGTAGCCACTGTCGACGACCTAACCGACGTGCTAGACTTCGACTCCGAAGACATCGACGGTATGGACAACGATGCCGGAGACGACCAAGAACCAGCGCCTACTGGGCACTCGAAAGCCACCTCAACTCACGGGGTATACATGGTGGATACACCAAAAGGAAGCGATAACGAGGAACAACGGGACGCGGCGAAGGATAATTCCCCCGAAAAACAACCAAAACGGCAACGCAAGCGCCGCCCGAAGTCCCGCCTTGATAACAACAACACCCATACTAACCCAGCCGTAGAGCGGGGCGAACCAGTGGACGACGAACATGCCACCAAGCAACCATCCGAACAGGATGAATTGGACAAGCAACCCATCCCCGACGAAAACAACAGTCCAGACGATCTCACGCCGGACACATCACCGGAGCATAAGAACCTTCACAAAAGGCTCGTCGCCACTGCAAGAAGTTTGAAGAAGTAGAAGCGGAAGCTCAAAACAGTAGAAGACGTACTCAGAATGAGATGGAGGAAAGTACTCAAGACCGCAGATAAATACGGCGATAGTCACCAAGCAAAGAGCCACCCGAAGCGCAAGCTGTTACCCGAATTTGACAAGGAGGCCGTAGAGCCCCACTACTAGGGAAAAGCCTATACATAGAATCTTAGCAGCAGCGCGGTTCAAAATAGAGCGCTGCTGCTAAGTAGTTGTAGCGCGGGTTACGTAAACTCGCTGCTGATAAAGATTTAGCAGTAGCGCGCTCGACCAGAAACGCGCTGCTACAAATATCGACCGGCGGTGTTCCCCCAACTCTAAGTAGCAGTAGCGCAGTCGCAATAACAACGCTACTGCTAAGTACGTAGTAGTAGCGCGGTTTCCTCGAGATCGCTGCTGGTAAGTTTCAAATTGCCACAATTTTTTGTCCCAGTTAGCACTAGCGCCTTACCGCAAAGCGCGCTGCTGCTAAGTTCTTAGCAGCAGCGCGTTTTCTCTCCCGCGCTACTGCTAACCCCACCAACCCCCAACCCGTCCCTCCCCTCCCCCTTCCTTTTTCCCTTCCCCCTACCTCCCCCTCTCCTCTCTTCCCTCCACCACATGCTCCCACTCTCACTCTTCTTCTTCTCAATACTTCTCCCCCATTACTCTCTCTCTTCTCTATCCACCTTCTCTCTCTTCATTACTCCTACATAACTACACCACCTCCATTAATGCATCTCCTTTCTCTTTTTCCTTCCCCCTCCACTAGTTGAAGTTGTCTCCTTCCAAATTAGGTAGCTAGGTAGATGTAGGATTTAGTTAAGTGACCTATTTGCCCCCTAACTAGATCTATCTTTGTCAAGAAGAGCTTTGTGCACTTTTGATCTCCCTACAACATCATCTCCGGCCATCGAGATAGAGGTGATGAAAATTTCATGCTTTTGCAAAATGGAAATGTGTTTATGTGTGTGTGATATGTTTGTGGAAATTGTGTGTGTGGCATGAGTTGACGCCGCCAAATTGTGCTTTTGAGTTGCCTATGTTTTGCCGAAATGTCGATTTATTTCCGTTTCGGCGAATTCCGGGCAAACTCTAGATCCATATATGTCCTATTTTTAGGGAAGGTCATGCCAAATTTTTTTATGACTTTGATGCATGCATGCATTTTTACAATCAATTTTTTTATTATTACCGTGCAGAGTTGACGATGGTCAGTGGAACGATGGTGGACAGGTGGTTGCGGTCGGCGGTGCAAGACATGAAAGAAAATAACCGGACAGAGGTTTTATGTCCGTGTCGAAAATGCAAAGGAATAGTTTGGCTCGACCCCCATGACGATGGTCGTGTCGAAGCGCACCTGCTCATGACTGGTTTCATGGATGGCTATACTCGGTGGATAATTGAAGATGAGGATGACGATGTTGAGGATGCCGACGGGGCAGGCAATGATGACACGGGGCAAGACGAAGAGATGATCGATAATGGCGGCGGGGAAGAGGCCGGACATGGCGGCGGAGAAGGGGCCGGACATGGCGGAGGAGAAGGGGCCGGACATGGCGGCGGAGAGAACGACATGGACTCCACGCAGCAGAGTTCGTCGGTACTAAGTTCAATTGTGCGGGACCCTCATGTTCAAGCATTGCTTCGCAAGGAGACGAGTACTGAGAGAGCTGCTTCTAGAGAGGAGGCTAAGCTGGAGCAACTGGTGGTAGACTCGAACACTCCATTGTATGATGGTTGCAATCCTGAGGTGACCCGGTTGAGTTTCACGCTCCAACTCCTGAAGACGAAGGCTAAAAACAAATGGACCGACACTAGCCTCGATGAGCATCTCAAGTACCTAAAGGATGTTCTTCCCGCGGGTAATCTATGTCCTACTAGTGTTGATGAGGCCAAGAAGATCGTGTGCCCTCTTGATCTGCCACACGTTAGATACCATGCATGCATCAACGATTGCATAATTTATCGGAAGGAGCACGCGGAAAAAACAAGCTGTCCGGTGTGCAATGCTTCTCGATACAAGAAGGCCGGGAAGAAATGTCCCCAGAAAGTTGTATGGTACTTACCGATCACTCCCCGTCTCCAGAGGTATTTTGTAGATCCCAAGGAAGCAAAGCTAATGCGCTGGCACGCGGAGAGGAAGAAGCCCGACGATGGAGATGATCCGAAGCTGAGACACGTGAAGGATGGAAGCCAGTGGAGAGCGTTGAACAGCTTCTATCGGTATTTTGAATGTGATGCAAGGAACATCGTGCTCGGCGCGTGTACCGATGGCATGAATCCGTTTGGCAACCAGAACACCAACCATAGTACATGGCCCGTGTTTGTATGGATGTACAACCTCCCCCTGGTTGTGCATGAAATTGAAGTACATTCACATGAGCATGCTTATTCAAGGGCCGAAACAACCAGGAAATAATATTAATTTTTATCTGGGGCTACTTCAAGAGGAGTTAGACATGTTATGGAAAACACCGGCCAAGACATGGGACGCCAGCAAAGGTGAGTATTTCAACATGAGAGCCGCGCTGATCACGATAGTGCAGGACTATCTCGGTTACGGATATGTGGCAGGCCAGGTGTGCCATGGATATTGCGGATGCACGCGGTGCATGGATGATACAACGTCTCAGCAGCTAACGTCAAGGAAAGATGGCGGGTCTGGGAAAATCGTGTACATGGGGCATCGAAGATGGCTTGAACAGGACGACCCGTGGAGAAACCGTGGAGATCTATTCAATGGTCACGCTGAGCATCGAGGACCTCCACGTAAGCGGAGCGGTGCCGAAATCGATGAGCTGTTGAAAAACTGGAATGAGTGCCCCGCGCCGGGAAAGACGATGAGAAAGGCGCCGGAGCCGCTGCTGAAGGTATGGAAGACGAGGTCTGTGTTCTGGGACTTGGAGTACTGGCACAAACTCGATACACCTCATTGCCTTGATCAAATGCATATCTGTAAGAATGTCCTTGAGAGCTTGCTCGCAACACTGATGAACATGCCGGATAAGACCAAGGATGGGCCGAAGGCAAGAAAAGACTTGCAAGATTTGAAAATCAGGGAAGATCTGCACATGCCGCCCCGTAAAATGTCAGACGAGACAGAGACGGAGACAGAGGCACGGGAGAAGAAGGGCAAGAAATTAAAGAAAGAAGATTATTGCCCCCCCTCTTGCTTCACCTTAAGTCAGGCTGAGATCAATCAATTCTTTAAGTGCCTTACCGGAGTGAAAGTTAGTTCCGGTTACTGTGGCAAGATAAGCAGATATCTAGACACGGACAAGAAAAGGTTCAGCGGGATGAAGTCTCATGACTGTCATGTGATGATGACGTAGATACTACCTGTTGCCCTTAGAGGGATAATGGACAAGCACGTCCGTGACACGCTTATTGGTCTCTGCAACTTTTTCGACGTCATCTCTCGAAAGTCGATCAGTGTGAAGCAGCTCCAAAGGCTACAGGAAGAGATCGTTGTGATACTGAATGAGCTTGAGATGTACTTCCCGCCCGCGTTCTTCGACGTGATGGTGCATCTATGTGTCCATATTGTGGATGACATAATAGACCTGGGGCCGTCATTCCTGCACAACATGATGCCGTTTGAGAGGATGAATGGGATCATCAAAGGATTCATTCGTAACATGTCCCGTCCGGATGGAAGCATCGTCCAGGGCTATTTGGCACAAGAGTGCATCTCTTTCTGTGAGAATTTTCTATATGGCGCAGACCAGCCGCCTGGTGTTAGTGTTGGTTTGCCCATTAACAAGCACGATGGGAGGCTCGAAGGAGATGGTCACTGCAACAGTCGCAGGGAACTGCACATGGCATACTCAGATCGACGCAGCGACTTTGACAGAGCAAACTTGGTAGTGCTACAACACCAAGACGAGGTAGATCCTTTCGTGGCACTGCACAAAGAAATTATCGCAAAGAAGTATTGTGACCGGGGGGTATGCAGGACGGACGCCGAAGTTACTAGAGAGCACAACTCCACTTTCCTGCATTGGTTCAAAGAGCATATTATTGCTAATCCCCCGGAGGAGGGCTCTAAGGACGGACTGCTCATATACGCCTTAGCACATGGCCCCTCGCCCAACCTCGTAACCTATCAGGCATATGATATCAACGGATACACGTTCTACACGGAGGCAAAAGATATGGACAGTGATGATCAGAACTCAGGGGTGACGATGGAATGCATGACCGGCAGCGACAACGGCACAACTGAACGATTTTATGGAAGGGTCGAGGAGATCTGGGAGCTTGACTACTCTGGACTGCACAACACGACGATGTTCTGTGTCAGATGGGCTAAGAATGTCGAAAGAGAAAGCCGGATGTTCACTACCATGACTATACCCGACGCCAAGAGCGCTACCGTGAATGCTATCGCAAAAAACGAGCCATGGGTACATGCTAAGCACGTGACACAATGCTTCTTCATAACTGACCCGCGCAATCCCAGCCGTGTTGTCGTGAGGAGAGGCAAAAGGAACATCATTGGAATGGATGGAGTCGCCAACGAGGAAGACTATGATCAGTATGGCAACCCAATGAGGGAAGATGACGATGATGATGAAGTATACGTCAAAAGAAGAATCAATACTACATTACCTAAGAAAAATCGTACTCCATGGAAAAGGCAAAGTCACAATGAGGGGCTCAATTATTCTTCGACGAACAAGAAGGGAAAGAAGCTGACTCAAAAACGAAAACGTCAGCACTGAGGAAACGTATGTTATGGGTCCAATGATGTGTAATATATATATATGTTCCTATTTTGTATACACACTTAGCCATTATTATGCATGGGTCCAATGATGTGTAATATATATGTTCCTATTTTGCATACATATTTAACCGTCAAATGATGCAATATATATCGCCCTCCCTTCGTTCACTGCCCTCGGGAAATAAAAGTGGGATAAAATAAAGGAAAAGAAAAAGGGAAACTGGTAGTAGCGACGGCAGTAGCAACGCATTTCCACAAAACCGCTGCTGCTAGATCTTAGTAGTAGCGTGTTTCTCATAAACCGTTGCCGCTACGCACCATAGTAGTAGCGAGTTTCTCATAAAGCGCTGCAGCTACAGATCATAGTAGCAGCGCGTTTGTCTGGAACCGCTGCAGCTACAGAATATAGTAGCAGCGCGTTTTGTCATAACGCGCTATTGCTACGTCCACTTAACCCAAAATTCGCACTCGCCCAGCTTCATCCCGCCATTTCCCCCCAAATCCCCACTCTCTCTCCGGCCCCCGTCGCTCCGCCGCGCCCGACCCGGCCCCGGCGTTCGCCCCCGACTCCACCGGCGCCGGCGCTAGCCCCGGCGCTCGCCCCCGTCCCGGCCCTCGACCCCGACTCCGGCGCGCTCGCCCCCGACCCCAGCGCGCTCGCCCCCGACCCGTCGGCCCTCGCCTCCCTCTCCCCTGCCGGCCGTCGTCGGGCCTGCCTGCTCGCCCCTGCACTCTCTGTAAACCCCCCTCTCTCTGCTAGGGTTCTTCATGTTAATTAATTAGGTTATCTATTTAGTTATGAATTAGCTGAATTTATATGGAAATTTGAACTGGACATGTGATATGTGCATATGTCATGTTTTGGACATGTCATGTTTGGAAAATGATCCGAGTGGCCTATGTTACGCCGGAATGTTGATTCATTTCCGTTTCGGTGAATTTCAGGCGCTCGATATGTCCATTTTTTAGCAAAGGTCATGCCGAAATTTCCCGTGAATAAAGGCATGATTTGTGCTACATAGTTGGCATATCGAGTGCTGGCACATAGATTTCTTTTTATGTCATTTATCATTTATTCATACTTTTAGAAATAAATGAGGCCACTTAATCATAGGAAACATGTCGAACAACGAAGAAACTGGGCCTTCTGACCAAGATGCAGACGAGATGGATTATGAGGGTGAACAAGAGTACCTCGACTATTTGACTGCTAAGCAAGGTTTGCAGGTCGGCCTCGATGATGGTACTGACGCCGACATCGACACCGACGGCGCCGGCACCGACGGCGCCGGCACCGATGGCGGCACCAAGACCGGTGGGGAAGGTACCGGCGGGGAAGGTACCGGCCCCGATGCCGATATCGAAAAGAGGAAGCATAAGAAGCACAGGATACGAAAACCTAACAAACTAGGGATTGGACGACTTATGATCACAAAGATGGCACCTGGCAAGTTTGAGCCGTTAGAGCCGGAAGAACCTCGCAAGTGCTATGGGAACCAAGTAGGATGCATCCTACGGGAATGCGCGAGCATCAACGATGATGACTTAAGGAGTAAAGAACATTTGACGCAGTTGCTCCTAACGAAGTTGCACAAGAGATTCAAGTTCCCCGACCGGGATGATAACATAGAACAACCGTGGGATGATCCGAAGATGAAAAAGTTTAACAATCACGCCATGGGCATGTTCAGCAATGATTTGGCCTCCTGGAAAGGTAGGGTGAAACGAGCTATTGAGGCTGATGAACCCCTGTCCAAGATTCTGGAGGAAAATCCGACACTTACGGCAGAGGAGTTCAAAAAGTTCAAGGACACTTGCGCTACCGAGGCAGCCAAGGCTAAGGCTGCGAAATTCAAAAGCCTTCAGCAAAGGAACACGGGGAAGCATCGCCTCGGAAGCCGTGGCTACCTCGGTAAAAGGCCCATATGGGATAAGGAGGACGTGGAACGTGAAGCCGCGGGTCTCCCAGACCCCTTCGCGAAGTTCACCAACCCCTTGGAGCATGACTTCATTAGGGCCCGCTACAAGCGGGACAAGGAGAAAAAGGTTTTTTACACGGACAAGAACACGAGGAAATTGATTAGACTACTGGAGAAGAAACACCGGCTTGCAGCCGAAAGCCCTACTTCTCCGATGAGGCCCAAGTGGGACACCCCTCTCAACCGGGCCTTGAATGAACTTAAGGGACTCCCATTGGACCAGCGGCCGCAATATGGTCGTGTGCACGGCGCTGGAGACGGCGCCACGTGGAAGGTGTTTTACAACGACGGCTCGGAGGCCAAGAAGCAGAAAAAGAAGTTTAGTCAGGCGGACATCGACGCAAAGGTGAAGCTTGCGGTCGAGAAAAAAGCAGCTGAGGACGCGAAAAAAGCAGCCGAGGACAAATATGAGTTGCTACAGCAGGCAGTCAATGCAGCTGTAACTGCCTGCAGAAATGATTTTGCTACTAACTTGGTTCCAGTTATCATCAACTGGGCGAAGGAAAATCCAGACAAGACGGTACATGATTTCCCGATGCCCAGTTTCGTCGCGAGCAACTCCATGAACAACAACACCATCGCACCATCACTTGCTCAAGCAACCGGGCCTCCTCTCGCAGCCGCTCCCGCTCATAGCAGCCCGTCCTCAGTCTCAGGCGCGCTAGGTGGGCCTTCGTCTTTGGCTGAGCTCGACGCCGTCACGGTAATTACATGTCGCACCAACATATATATATAGATAATATTCCATTTTTGTTGCCTTTCGGTTGTTTTACACCACAGACATATGTGTTTGCAGGCGAAAGAAACCCCATGCACCATACTCTACTTGATCAAAGGCCAGAAGGTGGACGTGGGAAAGGGGATGATAATGGACCCCTCTCAACGCACATTCCGCAACCAGCCGATCCCCGCTGGGCACTTCAGGGTTAGCTTGACCAGTGTGAAATCGGGGCACGAGGATTTGCCTCCTCCAGTACAACATGTGGGAGCGGACGACGAGACCCCGCCGCGGATTGGATGCTGCAAGGGTTGGGTGCTGCTATGGCCGAAGAATCTTATTCGTCTGGAGCCGGCCAAGAGCACACCAATAACTACCACACATCAACAAGCATGTGCGGAGACCACCACCCCACCTACGCAATTACCAGCTCCTGTAGTAGTGCCGGGTGAGAGCAGCGGACGACATGATGAAGGGGGTGCAATAGTACTTTCTGATGTAATTTCTCCTGTAGAACAGAGAATGGATGATGAGACGGAGGTCGACCCTATGGATTACCTCAATACAAACGCGTATGACTGTGACATAGATATGATGAGTCAACCATATGACGAATCGGGCTATCAGCTTGCTAATGAGGATATGGATGATATGCCCGGGCAGGGCCGTACCATGGAATGCAAAAAGTCTCTCTTCATGAAATCCTCACAGGACACGCCTGAAGATGCCGCCTCAACACAGGCTCAACTAGCCGGGCGCGAGGGTCGTACAGTACTTAGCCCGGGAACACTTGGGCAGGGGTTAAGGAAGGGTCTGGAAGGTGTGCCCAAGAAAAAGGAGAGGAAGAGATCGGGGAAGGTAACTGCCTCCAAACAAGCCAGAGCACACAGCAGCGAGACGATGCATTCTAAAGAGTGTGTACCTGTGAAAGGTGCGGTCATGTTCCATCTCACGGGCGAGCCGATGCTACCGCCGAAACCGCTGGAGGCACTATCAGGGGATCTCAGGAGACTGCACGACCATGTGCTGTCGACTGAGAAAAGCCTACTAGCCTCAAAGGATCCAGGATATCCGACATACGCGGCTCGTGTGCCTGAGGGGAAGTGCTACGTCGACACACAGCCCGCGGAGGTGTTCTTCCTGCGGTTTGACGATATCTTTGAGATGTTTCTAACAAGGCGGCTTGATTTTACTATCGTCCGCCTTTTTGCGCTACATATGAGCTCCGTCGTGAAGAGTGAAGAAGTCTCGCAAATCTGTGTGGCGGATCCGTACTACATGCACGAGTCTTTCTTGAGTCTCGGCGACTTTGAGCGTGAAACTGCTAGGGAGTACCTCCAAAACTTCATGGTACAGAATAAGGACCGGGAAATTGTCCTCGTGCCTTATCATCCAAAGTAAGTCAGTTCCGGACAACCCTTTCGTACATTTCAATCATTCCTTCTCTCTCATATGGGGAATAATTTGAGGTGTCTTTTCCCCGCAGCAACGGGCGCGCCGTCCTTATCGTTCTTTACCCGCAAGTCTCCCACGCCGTGTATTTTGACCCTTCCAGAGACTACGAGAAAAAGGACTACACCCACATAATGAATATTCTAGATGATGCTCTCCAAGGCTTCAACTTTAGAGGTGGCCACGTGCATATCAGGAAACAAAGGAACAAGAAGATGGGTTTCGCGCATAAAACTAACTTCTCCTGCATCCATGTCCCAAAACTAAGCAAGAAGGATGGATTCTACATCGTCCATCTCATGATTCAGTTCAACACGGATCACCAAAAGCTTCGCATTAACAGCAGAAATGATGATCATATCCACAAGTGGCTAGAATCTCATGGAGAAGCGAATTATAAACTTAGAGATGACTTCTTTTGCATCCAAAGCGACATTGCGACGATCATCACGAAAGATGTCGTCGATGAGAAGGGAATGTTCCACCACGGCCCTATATCGCGAGCTGACGTCCGAACTCGCATAGGCATGCAACGTCTAGACCTCACGCCGTTCAAGCAGCTAGGGTTCGTCCTCGATGATATGGAAGGATGGAACTTCTAGTGATTTATGATGCCGATGATGATGATATGTGTCGGTTGAACTTGCATACTTTTTGTAGCGATGAAACTTTGTGATGTCCATGGTCCCTGCCGAACTTGCATAACGCTACTTTGTTAGTTTGTGTACGATGACCTGCGTACCTGTAGTTAATTAATTTGCGTATTGTATATGTTGCATCTAGTTGCTAACCTTTCTTTTTTGGTGTTGCTCTAGTATATTTTGTTGCATATATATGATTGTACATCCTCTTCATGAACATGCATCTCTAACAGGTACCTAGTTTCTTGATGGCAAGATGGAAATGCTATGTCGTGTACAAAGGGAAGGTTCCGGGGGTGTACAACGAGTGGCATGAGTGTCAGGCGCAAGTGAATGGGTTCACGGGCGCCAGCCATAAAGGCTTCAAAAGCAGACAAGAAGGAGAAGCTAGTTACTTGACGTTCACGCTAGCGGAAGAGAGGACTCGTAACCGCCACCTCATGTACTGCATGGTTCCGCTCTCACTCATAGTGATAGCACTTCTTGCGTATACCTTTGTTTAGATGGATGACGTTGTTGTAGTTGCAAGTATTCGAGACTTGCATGTATTGCTATTTTCGAGATGATGACAAGATATCACTTTGTGTTGGATGATGATTATGAAGAGACTATTTGTATGTACATGCTATGATTACATTTGTGGTCTCGCAGGCATTTGTATGTGTATCATGATGACATTTCTATGTGCTAAAGATTCTTCTACAAAGCCGGTTCAAATACAAAACAAACATGCCAAAAAAACTACTTAAATTAGCAGTAGCGAGTGTACAAAAGTTAGCAGCAGCGCCTCAATAGCAGTAGCGCGTCCGGCCAAAGAGCGCTAGCGCTACTAGCGGTAGCGAGCTTCTCATAACCGCGCTGCTGCTACACTTGTGTAGCAGTAGCGCGGGTGCTCACGCGCTACTGCTATGAGTTAGCTGTAGCGCCGTATGAGTAGCGCAATTACCCGCGCTACTGATACATCTAAAACCCGCGCTGCTGCTAGCCTTTTCCCTAGTAGTGCCCCCACAGTCAAAAAACAAAGAGGCCGCCTGGCCGGATAGACGACCAGATGACAGGCTAAGAGCGGCAAGCGGTGCCGCATACAAGCCGGCACACGATCCACATAAGGATCCTCGCAAAAAGGATGGCCCGGTCAGGTCCATCTATGGGCCAAAAAAGAAGGCTCCAGGAAGCAACACAACATGCCGAGTATTCAAAGATAACGACACACCTAAATACAGGGGCACCGCACACCCACTATGTTTCACCGATGAGGTACTGGATCATGAATTTCCAGCGGGATTCAAACCCATAAACATAGAGGCATATGATGGAACAACAGACCCCGGAGTCTGTATTGAGGATTATATCCTACACATACATATGGCTAGAGGAGACGATCTCCACGCCATAAAATACCTACCCCTCAAGCTCAAAGGGCCAGCTCGGCATTGGCTCAAAAGCCTCCCAGAAAATACCATCGGAAGTTGGGAAGAGCTCGAGGATGCGTTTCGAGCAAATTTTCAGGGAACTTATGTCCGCCCTCCGGATGCAGACGATTTAAGTCACATAACTCAACAGCCCGGAGAGTCAGCACGCAAATTCTGGAACAGGTTCCTCACCAAAAAGAACCAAATAGTCGACTGTCCGGACGCCGAAGCCTTAGCAGCCTTTAAACATAACGCCTGAGATGAATGGCTCGCCAGACACCTCAGCCAGGAAAAACCAAGAACAATGGCCACACTAACAAGCCTCATGACCTGCTTTTGCGTAGGGGAAGATAGCTGGCTGGCAAGATGCAGCACCAGCGACCCGAGTACATCCGAAGTCAGGGATGGAAATGGGAAATCACGACGCGAAAAAGATCAGTGCCGGAATAAGGAAAATGTCCCAAATAGCACGGCGGTCAACGCCGGGCTCAAAAGCTCTCGGCCGAATAACAAAACACTGCCTCTTAAGGACAACAGTGAAGAGCTATCCAACCTAAACAAAATCTTGGATAGGATATGTCAAATCCATAGTACCCCCGGGAAGCCTGCAAACCATACCCACAGAGATTGTTGGGTCTTCAAGTAGTCCGACCGACTTAACGCTGAATGAGGGAGTCCTGGACTAGGGGGTGTCCGGACAGCCGGACTATCATCGTCCGCCGGACTCCAAGACTACGAAGATACAAGATTGACGACTCCGTCCCGTGTCCGGATGGGACTTTCCTTCGCGTGGAAGGCAAGCTTGGCGATACGGATATGTAGATCTCCTACCATTGTAACCGACTCTGTGTAACCCTAGCCTTCTCCAGTGTCTATATAAACCGGAGGGCTTTAGTCCGTAGGACCAGGGGCGGACCCAGGACAAAAATTACCTGGGGTCCCACGTCTATCATATATATTTGGATACCAAGTACTAATATAGCTAAATATAACACATTTAACAATACAATATACCTAGAATATGATATATCCAAAATAAAGAGTTTCACTTGAAATATTAGTTGATCGTAGGAAATTGATCATCAAAGAAAAATCAAAGTGTCCAAATTATGAATAAAGTATAATCGACGACGAGAAAATGCAACATCAGATCTTGATTGCCTACAAATAAAAAAACAAAACCACTAAGTAACATATTATTTATAGTTGTGTAATAATAAGTAAGTTAAAACCATTACCTTCCTAAAATGGTTTCCTACGTTCTTTCATGGCTTCAAAGCGATCAATTACTGCATCATTAGTAACCTTCCTCATTTTGCTTTTCTCCACATAACAAATAAGGTTGTACTTCAAGGAGTCATCACCAAGACGATTGCGCAAATATGTCTTCACAATTCTCATAGCTGAAAAGATCTCTCAACTGTAGCAGTGGCAACAGGCAATACTAGTGCTAGCTTCAAAAGTCAATAAACCAAGGGATAGACAATATGTTTTTTTGTCTCCACCATTTTTTGAGAGAGCTCACAAATATTACTTAAACCAGAGAAGCGATCATCTGCTCAGACATCAGCAATGTAAAGAAGAAGGTGATGTTTAAGGTCCCTCAGTTCTCCATCATCGAAATCTTTTGGATAAAGTTTAGCTAGACTCATCAAATGCTCTAAGTTGAAATCACGAAATGATTCATTTGGGCTCAAAGCCGCTGAGCAAACAAGTAGTTCCGAATTTTTCTCATTGAAGCGATTATCAAGTTCTTGAAGCATCCAATCAATAACATCATTAAAACAATCCACTTCATAATGATGCCTATTAGTGATACCTGTTTTTTGCCGTGGCTTCTTTGGATTCACATATTGGTCTTCCGTTTCCAACTTGGAAATGTCATGCTTGTCACAAAAGACATATGCTTCTTGTAGGACAGATTCCCATCCATTTCCCCTTAGATCATTCAAGGAGGCTTTGGTTGAATTCACACAATTTATGGCATTCACAATGTCCTGATTCTTGCGTTGTAGGGCAAATGATAATGTGTTTGTGATTATCAATATAGTTGACACAAGTTGTAAGTACAACACAAAATCAAAAGACTGGAAATAAACAAGAAGACCACATGCCTGCCTTCTATTTGTGTCATCCCTGTCTTCTTCTTCCACATATTCTAGCACTTTAACAACTGTAGGGAACATATCAATCAAACTCTTAAGAGTTCTGTAGTGAGAACTCCATCGAGTGTCTCCGGGTCTTTGAAGAGCTAGTTCTTGATTTAATCATGTACCACTTTTTAGTAGTCCACAACCTAAAGCTTCACACACTTGTTCTTTATATTTGTCTCGAATCAAGTCCTTTCTCTTTGAAGATCCAGAGACCACATTCAACAAGACTGAGATCATATCAAAAAAATTACCAATGCATTTGTGCTTCTGAACAACAGCCACAACAACTAACTGAAGCTGATGTGCAAAACAGTGAACATAATATGCTGTGCTATTCTCTCTCATGATTAAGGATTGCAAGCCATTAAACTCACCTCGCATATTGCTCGCACCATCATATCCTTGCCCTCTAACTTGCTTGAAACTTAACCTATACTCTGCAAATAAATCATCAGTGGCAGACTTGAGATACTTGGAAGTTGTCTCCTTCACATGAGTAAGGCCAACTAATGTCTCTATGGCACTTCCACATTTACCAACATACCGCAACACCACCGCCATTTGCTCTTTACCAGCCACATCCCTTGACTCATCAACCAACAAAGAAAATACATCATTGCCAATTTCCCGAAGAACAGAATGCAATATCTCCTTTGCAAAACATTCAACTATGTCCTTCTGAATCTTTGAAGAAGTCAACTGATTATTACTTGGAGCATTATGGGCCACAACTTTTCTTACCTCTGGATTCTGCTCTGCTGTATAAGCATGAAATTCCATGAAATTGCCTTTATTGAGAGACTCGTCAGACTCATCGTGGCCACGGAAAGGCAACCCTTGCTTCAGTAACACTCTAGTAACATCAATTGAGGCATTTAGTCGAGTATAATAAGCATTCCTCTCAGCGTTACTTTGGTTGTTTAGAGCAACATAAATGTGTTGCTTTTGTTTCAGCAAAGCATCACAATCTCTTTTTGCTTGGTTGTGAGCACTATTGATGTCTCCTACATGCTCCCTTAATCTATATTTCTTATTCCAACTTGACCAACCATTTGCAACAAATGCATCATATCCAGCTTCTTTCTTCTTGCGCGGTCTAAACAAGAAACAACAAAAACAATATGCTTTTCGTTTGGACTCACTATACTCAAGCCAGCTCCCAAACTCATCAAACCATTCCCGAACGAACCTTCTATCTCTACCACATATTTCTGTCACTTCAAAATCTGCAGTACGAGGTTGAGAAGGGCCATTGGCCAAATACTTCCTTCTTACCATATCTCTCTGATTTGGATGGTACTCATCTATGCTTCTCCTTTTACCTGGATCAAATTGAATTTCTTCTTCCCAATTGAGCTCTTCAACTTCAAAGGAATTTCTTGTAGTATTAGCAGAACTAGGTTCATGTGTGGAGGCATCATTTTGTCCATGTGATGATGGCGGGGTTGGAACATTAATCTGTTCATGTGTTGAGGCATCAATTTGTCTATCCGATTGTGTCGGGACTGAGCCATCATTCTGATTATTTTCGTGTGATGGACCAACATTTTCATCTTGCACCGAGGTTCTCCTCTTTTTTAGAAACCTTTCCATGAACTGAGCCTCTCCTGAAATTTGTAATTTATTCAGATAATTAAAATTTGCATGAAAGAAAAGAACTATGAATCATGTGTACATACATAATATTATACTTGTCATATAAAACATACTTGACATGGTGCCGGTGCTTCCAGCCGTCTCCACTGGTTGAACAATTATCTCAAATAGTCCAATTACCCAATACAGTCAAAATCTCTAGTATTATCCAGTACCCCTAATTCCCTAGGGTTAGGGAAACAAAGCAATAATTAGATCAAGATTTATAAATAGAGGCTGAGGCAGAGGCACATCAAATTGGGGGTCAGATGCAGGGTACCTATGCCTTCTTTTCTTCACTGATTCGGCGACTTGCCGCGATCTGCCGATAGGTGGCGAGTACAGAGGCGAAACAGGAAGGGCACGAAGCGCAGTCGAGCAGACGAAGGCGACTTAGGCGAGGCGAAGGGCCGGCCGAAGGCAGTATCGATCGATCGATGTACTGCTCGCATCCCTGGAAAGGATGGACTGGGCCTCCGTGGCTTTCATCCTAGGCTGGGGCCTAGGGCGCTGGGCTGCACTTGCGCTATGTTGGATGGAGCCTGGTTGTACGGGTGTCCTTCTAGGAAATTTAGGGGTGTCCCATTGTATATGGGCTCTATATTTGTAAGGTAAGAGAGATTTTTACCCGGTGTCCTGTGCTACCTGCTGGGCTAACGTGGGCTCGCCCCTGCGTAGGACACAACATACATTACAACAATCATACCATAGGCTAGCTTTAGGGTTTAGCCTCCTTGATCTCGTGGTAGATCCACTCATGTACTACCCATATCATCAATATTAATCAAGCAGGACGTAGGGTTTTACCTCCATCAAGAGGGCCCGAACCTGGGTAAAATATCGTGTCCCTTATCTCCTGTTACCATCCGCCTAGACGCACAGTTCGGGACCCCCTACCCGAGATCTGCCGGTTTTGACACCGACATTGGTACTTTCATTGAGAGTTCCTCTGTGTCGTCACCGATAGGCTCGATGGCGTCTTCAACCAACAACGCTGTCCAGGGTGAGATTTTTCTCCCCGGACAGATCTTCATATTCGGCGGCTTCGCACTGCGGGCTAATTCACTTGGCCATCTGGAGCAGATCGAAAGCTACGCCCCTGGCCGCCAGGTCAGATTCGGAAGCCTAAACTTCATGGCCGATATCCGCGGGGACTTGATCCTCGACGGGCTCGAGCCACAGCCAAGCGCGCCGCACTGTTATGATGGGCATGATCTAGCTCTGCCGCCGAACAGTGCCTTGGTGGCCGCACAAGAATCCGCTCCGGCCTTTAGTCCGGAGCCGATCGCCCAGGTCGAGGACCGGTGGTTGGACACCGCCTCGGGGGCTGCAACTTCTACGGCGATGGAGCCGAACACTAACCTTGTCCCTCGCGAAACTCGTGACTCCGAGGTGCCGGACTCCTTGCCGGACTCCGGACCTCCCACGCCCCTTCCAATCGAATCTGATTGGGCGCCGGTTATGGAATTCACCGCCGCGGACATCTTCCAACACTCGCCCTTTGGCGACATCCTAAATTCGCTAAAGCATCTCTCGCTATCCGGAGAGTCCTGGCCGGATTATGGCCAGGTTGGTTGGGATACGGACGACGAAGAAATTCAGAGCCCACCCACCACCCACTTTGTCTGTCGATGATCTAACCGACATGCTAGACTACGACCCCGAAGACATCGATGCTATGGACGATTATGCCGGAGACGAACAGGAACCAGCGCCTACAGGGCACTGGAAGACCACCTCGTCATACGACATATACATGGTGGACACCCCAAAAGAGGGGGACGACGAGGAAGCAGCGGAGGCAGATTCCTTAAAGAAACAGCCCAAGCGCCGGCGTCAGCGGCGCCGCTCTAAATCCCGCCACAGCAAGAATGGAGATTCCGGCACAGGAGATAATAATACCCCAGAGAGTGCCGAAGACAATCCCCTCCAGCAAGACTCAGCGCAGGAGGATGCAGAAGCAAGCCCTCATGAGAGGGCGGCAGACGAAGAGGTCGAGGAATATAACTATACACCTCCCTCCGAAGACGAGGCAAGCCTCAACGACGACGAATTCGTCGTGCCCGAGGATCCCGTCGAACAAGAGTGTTTTAAACGCAGGCTTATCGCCACGGCAAATAGCCTAAAGAAAAAGCAGCAGCAGCTTCAAGCTGATCAGGACCTGCTGGCCGATCGATGGACCGAGGTCCTCGCGGCCGAAGAATATAAACTCGAACGCCCCTCCAAAAGCTACCCAAGACGCAAGTTGCTCCCCCGGTTAGAGGAGGAAGCATACATACCTTCATCACCAGCGCACGATACGGCTGACCGACCACCCCGTGGTCGCGACAGAGAGGCATCCAGGCCCTCCACCAAGACCGTACCCCGGCATCGCTCCAAAAGTACGAAGCCAAGAGGGAACGCGCTGGACTTGCGAGACGTATTGGAGGAAAAAGTAAGGCAATCCAGATCCATTTACAGATCACGAGGGCGCCCCACGACCCGCGACAAATACCGTCGCGCCGGATACAATAACCCCGGCCGGGCCGAACACAGCAGACAACGCTCTCTCGAGCTGCGTCGTGATATTGCTCAATATAGAGGCGCCGCACACCCGCTATGCTTCATTGACGAAGTAATGGATCATCAAATCCCTGAAGGGTTTTAACCCGTAAACATCGAATCCTACGATGGCACAACAGACCCCGCGGTTTGGATCGAGGATTATCTCCTTCACATCCATATGGTCCGCGGCGACGATCTCCATGCCATCAAGTATCTCCCACTCAAGCTTAAAGGACCAGCTCGGCATTGGCTTAACAGCTTGCCCGCAGAGTCAATTGGGTGTTGGGAAGACCTGGAAGCCGCATTCCTCGATAACTTCCAGGGCACGTATGTGCGGCCACCAGACGCCGATGACCTAAGCCACATAATTCAGCAGCCAGATGAATCGGCCAGACAATTCTGGACACGGTTCTTAACAAAGAAAAACCAAATCGTCGACTGTCCGGATGCAGAGGCCCTCGCGGCCTTCAAGCATAACATCCGCGACGAGTGGCTAGCCCGGCACCTAGGACAAGAAAAGCCGAAATCCATGGCAGCCCTCACATTATTAATGACCCGCTTTTGCGCGGGAGAGGATAGCTGGCTAGCCCGCAGCAACAACCTCAGTAAAAATTCTGGAAGTCCGGATACTAAGGACCAAAATGGCAGGTCGCGTCGAAGCAAAAATAAATGCCGCATTAAAGGCGATGACAAGGAGGATACGGCAGTCAACGCCGGATTCCGAGGCTCTAAACCCGGTCAGCGGAAGAAGCCATTCAAAAGAACCATTCCGGGTCCGTCCAATTTGGATCGAATACTCGACCGCTTATGCCAGATACATGGCACCCCGAAAAAGCCAGCTAATCACACCAACAGAGATTACTGGGTGTTTAAGCAGGAAGGCAAGTTAATTGCTGAAAACAACGACAAGGGGCTAAACAGCGACGACGATGAAGAGACCCGACCGCCGAACAATAGAGGACAGAAGGGTTTCCCCCCACAAGTGCGGACGGTGAACATGATTTACGCAACCCATATACCCAAGAGGGAGCGGAAGCGTGCACTAAGGGACGTATATGCGATGGAGCCAGTCGTCCCGAAGTTCAATCCATGGTCCTCTTGTCCGATCACTTTCGATCGAAGAGACCATCCGACCAGCATTCGCCATGGCGGATTCGCCGCATTGGTTTTAGACCCAATCGTCGATGGATTTCACCTCATGAGAGTCCTGATGGACGCCGGCAGTAGCCTGAACCTGCTTTATCAGGATACAGTGCGCAAGATGGGCATAGACCCCTCAAGGATTAAACCTACAAAGACAACCTTTAAAGGCGTCATACCAGGTGTGGAGGCCAATTGTACAGGCTCAGTCACACTGGAAGTGGTCTTCGGATCCCCGGATAATTTCCGGAGCGAGGAGTTAATCTTCGACATAGTCCCATTTCGCAGCGGCTATCACGCTCTGCTCGGACGAACCGCGTTTGCAAAGTTCAACGCGGTGCCGCATTATGCATACCTCAAGCTCAAGATGCCAGGCCCTCGTGGAGTCATCACGGTCAATGGAAATACGGAACGCTCCCTCCGAACGGAGGAACATACAGCGGCTCTCGTGGCAGAAGTACAGAGCAGCCTTTTAAGGCAATTTTTGAGTCCGGTCGTTAAACGGCCGGATACAGCCAAACGCGCCCGGAGCAACATCAACCAAGACCACCTGGCACGATCCGAGCATGCGTAGCAATGCGGCCCTAACCCCCGCCCTCGCATGATTGCAAAAACAACGCTCCGCGTACATCATTATGCTTTGGAGATACCATGGGCGTCGGGGAAGGGGCACAACCACAACGGACCCAGAGTGTGGCTCGACCACACCAGGGGCTCGCAAGTGTGTCACTCTTCCTTATTATTATTTTCCTTCTTTAATGTACACAGGACTCCGTTAACCAGAGGCCCTGTCCGGCGGTGAACCTGCCGAACTCACGATGCAACAGCCAGGGAAGAAAGAAGGCTGCGACGAACACTCAGGTGGTCTCCATTACGAGCATTAAATTTGATTACATACACCAAGTCCGCAGCCCACCCCTGGAGGGGGACATGTTTAATTAGACCAAACCCTTGCTTACCGCACTATTTGTATCAGTCCGCACTCATAGCAGACTTTCTTTAATAAATAATGAAGCACTTTTCGACTGCAATTACATTGCTTTATATATATATATGTTCATTAAATGACATCCTGCACCCGTATATTTTGGTACGGCCGAATACACCAGGGGCTTATGTTCCCCACATTATGGTGTGATAAGTCCGAACACTTTCACAAGTGCGGCACCCCAAACTTATAGCATTATATGAATCGGCCCCGAATCATGTCTTGGGTCAATAGTTGGGTTTGCCCGGCTCCCACGGTTTGGTGCCTTATGTTCCGTTCTGTCGGCTAAGGTGGCACTGGGAGAACCACTGCGATTGCGCCCCGGTTGAGCTGGGCGAGCGCCTCAGTGGAGAAAGCTAAAACTGACTGGCATGATAAGGCGAGAGACTGGTCGCTGTTCGAGAGGTCTTTTCGGGTCCCTAAAGACTCATGCCGCTTCGAGCGAAGTTCCGGATAATGTCCGACGAAAGGCGTGGATAGCGCCCCAAATTCGGTCTTCCGAATACTAGGGGCTTCGCCGAAATTTAAAATTATAGAATTCTATGGCTAAGTGAGAGTGTTCAAGCATTATAAGTCCGGTTGCCTTGTTCATTGTGTTGAGCGCCTCCCTAGATGGACCCAAAAGTGGGAACAAGAGTGCTCAAGTTATCCCGAACACCCCAGCACTTGCGGCTTGGGGGCTGAAGCCGACGACTTACCATCTCTCAGATTTTATAAGCGGCCGCACAGAAGGTAATATTTTAAATTAACAAAGAGTTGCTTAAAGCGCACATGAACAAAGTTTTCAGCGCACAGGATAATACATAGCGAGTTTACTCAAAAATTACATTTCTAGGGCATTCATCTGCAATATCACGGGCCCCCTTCAGGACAGTTTTATAATACATTTCGGGCATACGATACTCCTTGCCCGGTGGCGGCGGGTCAGTGAGAAGCTTCTCCGCATCCAGCCTGCCCCAGTGCACCTTTGTGCGGGCAAGGGCCCGACGAGCACCTTCAATACAGGCGGAGCGCTTGATAACCTCCACCGAGGGGCACGCATCCACCAGCCGCCGCACGAGGCCGAAGTAGCTCCCAGGCATGGCCTGTCCAGGCCACAGCCGGACTATAAGGCCCTTCATGGCCTCCTCAGCTACCTTGTGGAGTTCGACCAGCTGCTTCAGCTGGTCGCTTATTGGCACCGGATGGCCGGCCTCAGCATACTGAGACCAGAAGACCTTCTCTGTTGAGCTCCCTTTCTTGCCACGGTAGAATGCGGCGGCATCGGACACACTACACGGCAGATCTACAAACGCCCCTGGAGAGCTCCGAATGCGGGTAAGTGTCAGGTAGTTTACATTAACATGCTTGCTTTGCATGAAAAATGCCTTACCCGCCGCTATCTTCTTTACATTTTCAACCTCTTGAAGGGCCTTACGGGCCTCGGCTTTGGCGGACTTGGCACTTTCGAGAGCCGAGGCAAGCTCGGACTCTCGAGTCTTGGAGTCGCGCTCCAAGCTCTCATGCTTCTCCATGAGAGCCTGGAGCTCTTGCCGTACTTCCGCCACCTGTGCCTCCTGCTTTTCTCGCTCCGCCCGTTCCGCGGCCGCACTATGTTCAGCCGCGGGCACAACCTCCTTCAGGGCTGCCACCTCGTTTGTGGCCCTGCAATACCCATATTATCCTTGTTAATTTTATTGCAACCAAAATCCTTTTCTGTAAGGTAACAATTCAAAGTGGTGCTACTCACCTTCTTTGTCCTCGAGCTGCCTCTTGGCATGGCCGAGCTCTCGCTCGGACCGCTCGAGATCTTGCTTCAATGGACCAACCTCCGCAGTTACTGCGTCAGAGGTCAGCAGCACAGCATGCAAACCCATATTGACATAATTTATTAGCAACCTGCGAATATCTTTTTAGATCCTCAGTCCGGCTTTTCTTTCCGAACACCGAACCGAGCATCAGGGGCTACTGTCTATGCGGTATTACATTACACAATTTTAACTTCTTACCTCAAAGCCTGTTAAAAGGCTACTGCAGGCTTCGGTCAGCCCGCTCTTGGCGAGCTGGACCTTCTGAATCACCGCACTCATAACGGTGAGGTGTTCTTCCTTTGAGCACCTCCAGCAAGTTGTCCGGCGCCTCCGGCTGGACGGAGGCCGCCGCAGTCACGGTCTTGCCCTTCTTGTGAAGGGGCCGCCTACCGGACTCTGGAACCACTGCAGGTTCCGGCGTAGAGTCCGGCGCATAGTCCGGGAGGCTGCCTTGCGGTGCCTCCGGGGCCTCCTCCTGATGGGTCCCTTTTCGGGACCCCACCTCGGCATCCTCGTCGGCGCGAGGGGTGGAGGCAGTCGGGATGGACTCCACATCCGACGCCGCCAATGACCCGCTCGATGAAGCAGGGAGATCATCGTCGGCCGGACTATAGGCAGTATGCGGCATTAGAAAGGCACTATGTGGCACGAAAGAAATTTCAAATTATACAGGGATCCGGATACTTACGATCTCGCCGGAGGCCTGGCCCTTGAAGGCCACTCCTCCTCGCCAATGTTGGTGTTGGCGGAGCTGTCCGGGGGAATAGTTCTCCCCCTCTTGGACCCTTCGGCCTCCCCTGTTGGGGAAGCCTTCCTCTTCCTCTCTCCCTCCTCCGGGAGAGAGTCTTCTTCCTCCTCCTCGTCTTCGGGGGAGGAGTCCGCCTCGTCGTCGGACACCTGATTACGGGAACTCTTTCGAGTCCCCGTGGCCGCCTTCTTGGCCTTCTTCTCCGGCACCACATGCGGTGCCGGAACCAGCAGCCCCGCCAGACGGGCATCCACTGGGTCTTCTGGCATGGGAGCCGAGCAGATAAGCTGCTCGGCCTTCTGCATCCATTCCTGTCAAAGGAAAAGGGAGATTGAAACCCTCTTAGAACCAATCTATTTACAAGAAGTGTCCCGTAAAGGGGTTGAATCACTTACCTCGTCAGCTGGATGCTGCGAGCGAAATCCACGATCTTCCGTCGCGGATGCGGGGGCTTTGGCGCCCTTAAACAGCACCCTCCAGGCGCCTTCGTACGTCGTGTTGAAGAGCCCGCTTAGCGCCTGGTGCTGTTCCGGATCGAACTCCCACAGATTGAATGCCCGTTCTTGGCATGGGAGGATCCGGCGGACGAGCATGACTTGGACCACGTCGACGAGCCTGAGCTTATTGTTCACCAGCTTATGGATATAGGCTCGGAGTCCCGTCAGCTCCTTCGGATTACCCCACAACAAGCCCTTCTCTTTCCAGGAGGTGAGCTGCGTGGGGATACCAGATGTAAACTCGGGGGCCGCCGCCCACTCAGGGTCGCGCGGCTCGGTGATATAGAACCACCCCGAATTCCACCCCTTGACGGAGTCCACGAAGGCCCCTTCGAGCCAGAGGACGTTGGGCATCTTGCCCAACATAGTGCCTCCGCATTCCGCTTGCATGCCCTTCACAACCTTCGGCTTGACATTGAAGGTCTTGAGCCACAGGCCGAAGTGGGGCTGGATGCAGAGGAAGGCCTCGCACACGACGATAAACGCCGAGATTTTGAGGATGAAGTTCGGCGCCAGATCGTGGAAATCCAGGCCGTAGTAGAACATGAGCCCCCGGACAAAAGGGTGAAGTGGAAAGCCCAGTCCGTGGAGGAAGTGGGGGAGGAAAACAACCCTCTCATGGGGCCCGGGGGTGGGGATGAGCTGCCCCTTGTCGGGCAGCCGATGCGCGATATCACCGGAAAGGTATCCGGCGCTGCGCAGCTTGGTGATGTGCTCCTCCTTAACGGTGGAGGCCAACCATTTGCCTCCCGCTCCGGACATGGTCGGAGAAGGTTGAGACGAGATGCGTGAGCTTGGGCGTTGGAGCTTGAGTGCGCGGAGATGGATAAGCAAAGGAGGAAGAAGGCATAGGTGAAAAGGTGAATCCTTATCCCTTATATATAGGCGGGCGAAGACTATGCGTCCCCCACCAGCCCGGTAAAACTCGCTTATCTCCCAAGTGCCACCATCAATGGCGCGGTTGGGTTACCCACGTCCGTATTGATGAGAATCCCGGAATAAGGGGAACACGATCTCTGCTTCGACGGGACGTGCCAAGGAAACTGCTTCGCTAAACGTGCTGAGGTGGTATAACAAAAAACGATTCAAGTAAAGGCTTGGTAGCGGTGTGATGTCATGCCGCGTAATACGTCAGCAGATTGGACTTGTGTACATTTTATTCTCTCTACGGTGGAATGTGGAATTTATTTTGCAGAGCTGGACACTATCCTGGTGTTCATGATCTTCTCTGGATTATTCAAGGGAGGAACCCGCCTTGCAATGCCGAACATTATGCGTGCCGGACTTATCGTCATTGAAGCCTGGTTCAGGGGCTACTGAGGGAGTCCTGGACTAGGGGGTGTCCGGACAGCCGGACTATCATCGTCCGCCGGACTCCAAGACAACGAAGATACAAGATTGAAGACTCCGTCCCGTGTCCGGATGGGACTTTCCTTGGCGTGGAAGGCAAGCTTGGCGATACGGATATGTAGATCTCCTACCATTGTAACCGACTCTGTGTAACCCTAGCCTTCTCCAGTGTCTATATAAACCGGAGGGCTTTAGTCCGTAGGACACAACATACATTACAACAATCATACCATAGGCTAGCTTTAGGGTTTAGCCTCCTTGATCTCGTGGTAGATCCACTCTTGTACTACCCATATCATCACTATTAATCAAGCATGACGTAGGGTTTTACCTCCATCAAGAGGGCCTGAACCTGGGTAAAATATCGTGTCCCTTGTCTCCTGTTACCATCCGCCTAGATGCATAGATCGGGACCCCCTACCCGAGGTCCGCCGGTTTTGACACTGACACCGAACGCAAGGGGCTTGACACACCAAGCGAAGACGATGACGAACCCCACAAGCAGCACGCCGGAAAACAGAAGACTTTCCCACTAGAAGTCAAAACAGTGAACTCACTTCATGTGATAACAAGGAAAAATAGTGCGGCACCTGCTACAGCACGCGCCGCACGGTCCACCCCAGCGGAGTCCCGAAACTGGATGTCAAAACCAATTACTTTCGACCATCAGGATTACTCCAGAAGTATTTGAAACGCAGGAGAGACTGCTTTGATATTGGATCCCATAATCGATGGACTACAATTCACATAAGTCCTAATGGATGGCGGCAGCGATATAAACCTGCTATACCAGGACACCATCCGCAGAATGGGGATAAACCCTACCAAAATTCGCCATAGCAGCACTTCCTTCAAAGGAGTGACGCTAGGCCTTTATGCCTATTGTACAGGCTCTATACTACTAGAGGTTGTGTTCGGTTCATCCGACAACTTCCGTCGTGAAAAGCTAATCTTCCATATCGCCCCATTCAAAAGTAGCCATCAAGCACTACTGGGACGCGAAGCTTTCGCCCGCTTTAACGCAATACCGCATTACGCGTCTCTTACACTTAAAATGCCCGGTCCACGCGGCATAATCTCATTAAAGGGTAACTCCGAGTGTTCCTCGACCACGGAAAAGCATGAGACTGCCTTGACAGCCACACACTAATCCGGCCTTGCTGATCAAAGCCCCTAAAAAAATAGGTCATTCAGACCTCGGACACGGTTAGGCGAGTCCAGTATAAATAAACAAGGGGCTTCCCAGCCGCATACCTCTTTACAAGGGGCTGCACGTATGAACAATGAGAGCCAATAAAGCTCAACTTTATTCATCTTCCAAATCATACTCTGCTTTAAATACATTTTTTGCACGATATTTTTTCCAAACTAAGTTCTTCTCTTTTACAGATGAACCACGTGCTACACCCGTCCAGGATACAGCACAACGGAGACACATGCGCAGACGTGCAGCAGGGGCCCGTTGCAAGGATTCTTTTCAGATTAAGACCCTGCGTAAACCTTTCTTACTGTCTCTTGTTGATACACATCCCCCGGTTTCCTACCATAACCGAGGAGGAGGCTGGCGTTTTGGCATCGGCCGTGTCAGAAGTTCTCGCCCGTACCTAGACACTAGGGGCTTAGGGCATTGTTCTGCCCGTTATCATAAAGACCGAATACCTCAGGGAGTGTTCGGCGTCTCGAGTTAGGCCTTATATGCATCAGCTCCGAATCATGTCTTTTGTCAAATGTTGGGTTTGCCCGGCTCCTGTGTTTTGCTGCCTTACGTTCCGCTCCATCGGCTAACGCGGCACCAGGAGAACTACTGCGATTGTGCCCCGGTTCGGCCGGGCGAGCACCTCAGTAGAGAAAGCCGAAAACTGACTGTCATGATATAGCAAGAGACTGGTCAACCACTCGATCGACTACTGGAATGTTTAGAATTCCTCCACTTTGACGAAGGACCGCTTCCCGGTCAGGCACACACGCGCCCCGAGTTCGGAGAGCGCGGTGCCTCTAGGGGCTATATAGTAGCCCCACCATCGAGCTCCTATGGCTAAGTGAAAGTGATAAAGCATTATAGTCCGGTTGCCTAGTTTGCTATGCCATCACCTCCTTCAAAGGACCAAGACGTTGGATTAAGTGTGAAAATGCACTTTTTTTATGCAAACACCTCCGCACCATGTGCGTGGGGGCTGAAGCCAAAGACTGCCATCTTTCAGGTTATACATACATATACATTAACGGCCGCACAGGAGATATTTCAATACTTGAATGCACAAGTATAAAAAGCCGTTACATTATAAATATGGTTTCACAAATCATACATGTCATTTGAACATAACATTTTTCGAGCACTGCGACTCTATTAAACGAGCGCCCTGCAGGACTTCCTCAAAATAGTGCTCGGCGGGTAATCGGCTTTTGTCCGAACCCCGGGATGCAACATCGGTGGCATCCATCTCCGCCCAGTATGTATTAACACGGGCTAGAGCCATCCGTGCACCCTCTATGCATGCCGACCGCTTCATCGCTTTGATATGCGGCACCGCCCCAAGGAATTGCTGCAATAAGCCAAAATAACTCGTCGGCTTTGGCCTTTCCGGCCACAGATGAGCCACCACATCCGTCATGGCAAATCCGGACAATCTATTCAGCTCAGCCCATTCAGCCAACCGATTGGTCAACGGAAGTGGACGCTCCGGACTATGGAATTGAGACCAAAAAAGCTCTTCCATTTCGTGATCCTTCTGGCTTCGGAAGTGCACGACTGCGTCCGCCGCACTCGCCGCCAAATTCAGATAAGGATCCTCCGCACCCCACAACTGGCCCAACTGAGCATACTTCGGATCTGTGAACTTCCTACGCAGCAGAAAGGGCTTTCCAGCCGCAATGTCTCTGGCCTGACGCAGTTCCTCCTTTATAGCCCGCATTGCAGAACGGGCATCCTTGGCTTCGGCGGTGGCCTTCTTCAGGTCCTCTTGCTCCTCTTGGCATTCTCTTTCAAGAACCTCATAGCGGTCGGTAGCATCTTTCAGTTTCACGGCCATTCCGGCCATTTCCTCCCTGCTTCGGCAGTGAGCAGCCTTTTCGGCTTTTAGCTCCTCCGCTGCCTTCAAGGCAGCCGCATCACTTTTTCTGGCCTGCTCCTTGGCTCGAGCAACCTTTGCCCGAAGGTCTTCCACAGCAGCGGCACCATCTGCATCAAGCATACATGTTGTAAGGAGTGGGCATCAGCTCCCTTACTAGGTGACCGCGGAGAAACCACCTACCTTGTGACTCGTCAAGTCATTTATTGACCAGCGCAATGTCCGCAACCGCAACGTTGAGTTGCCGCTTCAGCTCGGCAACTCTATCAGTCCGGCTAGCCACCGAACATTCCGCCACCTGCATAGGAAAGGCGACATTTTATAACTGAGATTATGATCCTCAGCACGCTGTCGCTTTCGACAACATACTGAGTCTCAGGAGCTACTATCTATACAGGGCGCACCCTATGTGCAGAACTGTCAAAAGGTATGTCATTTTTTGCGTACCTCAAACCCCGTCAGTAAACTTCCGACGACCTCATGCAACCCGCTCTCGGCGGATGAGATCCTTTCAATCACCGTACTCATTAATGTGCGGTGATCTTCTGAGATAGATGCCCTCTCGAGCAGATCCTGCAGCTCCATCGGCCGTACTCCAGTGGGTGCCGAACTCCCCGGCCCCGCCGGACTCGGGGAGACCCTCCGTGACGACACCTTAGGGTCGTCCGCCCCGCCCGACGGGGTGGCAGATGGAGGCGTTTCGCTCTCCATCATCTCCGGACGAAGGTCCCCCAAGGATGAGCTCTGCTGAGAAGGGCTAAGATCCGAACTACAAGGTAAAAACTTCGGTTATCCTTAGAAATAAAATAGGGATGTCCCTTATTACAAAACTCCCCTTTTTCCTACTTACGGCTCGCTGGAGGGCTGATTCCTTTGGGGAGACTGTGCGGCCGGGACCCCTCCCGGCACAGGACCTTCCGGTGCATATTTCTTTCCCCGCTTTGAGGCCTTGGCCTCCGGGTCTTCGGAAGCGGTCCTCTTCTCCCCCTGGAGGGAGGGATTCTTGATTCCCCCCTTGCTGAGACCTCCTTAGCAGAGGTGGTAGTTTCCCTGTTCCCCCCTTCGCCCTCCTCCGAAGGCGCTACCTCCAACATTTTGATTAACACGGGATCCGGCGTGGTCTCAGGGAGGGGGGCCGGACACCGTATCAGTTTTGCTTGCGCTATCCACTCCTGTCCATGGGATAGCGGGTTAAAAGGCAAATCCATGATAAATAAATGGACGATATGTCCGGACACAGGGCTACTAACTTGAGTATCCGGGCGATTGCAGCTTAAGCCAGCGTCCTCGGTCAAGTCCAGACACATCTCTTGTGATCCGAAGAACAGTTTGTACATCTCCACGGGTGTCGTACCCATGAAGTGTTGGAGAGCTCATGGTCCCTCTGGATTGAATTCCCATAGGCGGAGGGGGCGACATTTGCAGGGCAGAAGACGCCGAATCAGCATAACCTGCATCACTATGACCAGATTGATCTCCCTCTCTTGGAGGTCTCGAATCCGGCCCTGCAATAGGGGTACGTCCTTGGACGGCCCCTAGTCAAGCCCTTTGTTGACCCATGACGTCAGCCGTTGTGGAGGGCCCGAGCGAAAGGCGGGCGGCGGCCTCTGCCTGCTGCCCTTGGGAGCGGTGATATAGAACCACTCCTGTTGCCACAAGCCGAGCTCCTCCTGAAAAGAGCCCTCAGGCCATGGAGCATCGGCCCTCTTGCTTATAACCGCCCCTCCGCACTCTGCCTGACGCCCCTCAATCATCTTCGGCTCCACGTTGAAGGTTTTGATCCACAAACCAAAGTGAGGGGTAGTGCGGAGGAAGGCTTCACAGACGACAATAAATGATGAGATGTGGAGGATGGACTCCGGAGCCAAGTCGTGGAATTCCAGCCCATAGTAAAACATGAGCCCCCTCACGAAGGGATCCATCGGGAAGCCTAAACCCCGATGGAGGTGAGACACGAATACGACACTCTCGCCAGGCTCGGGAGTAGGAATGGCTTGCCCTTGGGCAGGCAACCTATGCGAAATCTCGTTGGTTAAGTACCTGGCGCCTCTCAGCTTTAGCACGTGCTCTTCCGTGACGGAGGAGGGCATCCACCGGCCCTGTAGGTCGGAGCCGGACATTGTCGAAGGTCCGAAGTGCCCGAATCTGGAGCCATGGGTGTTGGAACTCGTGGCGAGGGGCGGATTTGATTGAGGATTGAAGAAAAGGAACAGGCCTTGGTCTCATTATAAAGAGGGAGAATACCAAGAGCCATCCCCGTGACCATTTGGAACTCGCCTTCGATGAAGGGGGCGTGGCAACGGGCGCGGTTGGGTTACCCACGTCCGTATTGATGAGAATCCCAGAATAAGGGGAACACGATCTCTGCTTCGACAAGACGTGCCAAGGAAACCGCTTCACTAAACGCGCTGAGGTGGTATAATAAAAAAGATTCGAGTAAAATCTTGGTTGTGGTGTGACGTCACGCCACAAAATACGTCAGCAGATCGAACCTGTGTAAGTATTATTCTCTCTACGGTGGTATGTGGAACTTATTTTGCAGAGCCGGACACTATCCTGGTGTTCACAATCTTCTATGATTTATTCGGAGGAGGAACCCGCCTTGCAATGCCGAAGAGAGTATGCGCGCCGGACTCGTCGTCATTGAAGCCTAGTTCAGGGGCTACTGAGGGAGTCCTGGACTAGGGGGTGTCCGGATAGCCGAACTATCATCATCGGCCAGACTCCAAGACTAGGAAGATACAAGATTGAAGACTTCGTCTCGTGTCCGGATGGGACTTTCCTTGGCGTGGAAGGCAAGCTTGGCGATACGGATATGTAGATCTCCTACCATTGTAACCGACTCTGTGTAACCCTAGCCCTCTCCGGTGTCTATATAAACCAGAGGGTTTTAGTCCGTAGGACAGAACAACAATCATACCATAGGCTAGCTTCTAGGGTTTAGCCTCCTTGATCTCGTGGTAGATCCACTCTTGTACTACCCATATCATCAATATCAATCAAGCAGGAGTAGGGTTTTACCTCCATCGAGAGGGCCTGAACCTGGGTAAAAACATCGTGTCCCTTGTCTCCTGTTACCATCCGCTTAGACGCACAGTTCGGGACCCCCTACCCGAGATCCGCCGGTTTTGACACTGACAAAGACCTTTTTCTGGCGCCGTTGCCGGGGAGTTCTAGCGTGGGGTGAATATTCTCGTGTGTGCTTGTTTGCTTTATCACTAAGTAGATTTTATTTGTTGTTCTAAGTTGTTCTCTATCTTTAGTTATGGATATGGAACACGAAATACCAAAAACATTAGGTTTACTTGCTACTCATGGAGATGGGGAACCTCCTAAAACCCTCGATGTTCATTATGTGAAAGATATTATGTACTACTTTGATATTCCTGAGAAAGCCCCATTCAATTATGTTATGGGAGACACATTGGATCAACGTGAATACTTTAGGGATTGTCGCTTGACACAAAAAGGGAAACTATTATGGGATCAAATTTATATGTTGTATTGGTATGCTAGGCAACTATGCTTGAGATATGATTATACTTGTTGCTCTAGGATGGAGGCTCCACACCTTCCCTTTTCATGCAAATTTAATGGTAATGAAACCTTAGCTTCTTATGCTAATGGTATATATGATTACTATGATGTGGAACAAATAGAAGAATTCATTGCTTTTATGGGTGCTTATGAAATTGAATCTTTGTTTAACGAGTGTGAAAATCTTGATGATGCTGTTTACAGACCTGAAATTTTTGCTATACTTAAATATTGCTATGAGAATTATGAATTCAATTCCGATATTGATGATTTTATTGAGAAAGTCTCCGCTGTCCAAGAAGAGACTAATATTTTGCAAGAGTCTATGGAAGAAGGAATTGATGAAACTGTGGGATCATTGGATGAAAAAGATGATGAGGAGAGCGAAGAACAAAAGGAGGAAGAGTGGGTTAGTTACCCGTGCCCACCTTCTAATGAGAGTAACTCTTCAACTCATACATTGTTTAATTCCCCTTCGTGCTTACCGAAGGATGATTGCTATGATGGTTGTTATGATCCCATTGATTCTTTTGAAATATCCCTTTTTGATGATGCTTGCTATGCTTGTGGCCAAGATGCCAATATAAATTATGCTTATGGAGATGAACTTGCTATAGTTCCTTATGTTAAACATGAAATTGTTGCTATTGCACCCACGCATGATAGTCCTATTATCTTTTTGAATTCTCCCGACTACACTATATCGGAGAAGTTTGCCCTTATTAAGGATTATATTGATGGGTTGCGTTTCACTACTACACACGATGATTTTGATAGATATAATATGCATGTGCTTGCTGCTCCTACTTGCAATTATTATGAGCTAGGAACTATATCTCCACCTCTCTATGTTTCCCACAAGATAAAATTGCAAGAAACTGTTTATACTATGCATTGGACTTTACTATGTGTGCATGAATTGTTCTTTTGTGACATGCCGATGCATAGGAAGAGAGTTAGACTTCGTCATTGCTTGATATATGTTACTTTTTGCTCACTACTAAATTACAAATCATTGTTAATTAAAATTGGCTTTGGTATACCTTGGGATCCGGCTGGATTCATTACTTGAGCACTATATGCCTAGCTTAATGGCTTTAAAGAAAGAGCTGCTAGGGAGAAGTTTTAGAGAGTCATTTATTTCTGTTGAGTGCTTTTATAAAGTTCAAAAACAAAAAAATATATATGGGAACCCAAAACTTTTCAAAAAGGAAAGTGAAAGTGAGAAAGACAAGCATTGTTGAAGTGGGGGAGCTCCTTGAACTTTGTTCATGCTCACCGAAACTTTGTGAATCCTAATTACAGAAAATTTTCAACAAAAATAATTATCCCCTTGTACAATTCCATCGTATTATAAAAATAATGTGCCAAGGTTTGCCTTTAGGATGTTTAGATTGCTTGTTGGTTTGTGCGGTGCAAGACAGAAACTTTGGCTGTAGTGCGCGATTTTACATTTTTTACTGGAACGTCAAACGGTTCTGAAACTTTTTGAAATGTCTTTATATACAAATTGTTTATTTTTTCTAATTTTGGACGAATTTTTGGGGTATCAGAAGTATGGTGAATGTTCAGATTACTGCAGACTGCCCTGTTTAAGACAGATTCTGTTTTTGATGCATAGTTTGCTTGTTTTGATGAAACTATCAATTTCTATCAGTGGATTAAGACATGGAAAAGTTATACTACAGTAGCTAAAATGCAAAAAAAAATATGAATTGGTTTGCAACAGTACTTAGAGTAGTGATTTGCTTTATTATACTAACGGATCTTACCGAGTTTTCTGTTGAGTTTTGTGTGGATGAAGTGTTCGAAGATCGAGGAGGTCTCGATATGAGGAAAAGGAGGAGAGGCAAGAGCTCAAGCTTGGATGCCCAAGGCACCCCAAGTGAATATTCAAGGAGACTCAAGCGTCTAAGCTTGGGGATGCCCCGGAAGGCATCCCATCTTTCTTCAACAAGTATCGGTATGTTTTCGGATTCGTTTCATTCATGCGATATGTGCAAATCTTGGAGCGTCTTTTGCATTTAGTTTTCACTTTTCTTTTATGCACCATGCTGGTATGAGATAGTCCTTGATTGATTTATAGAATGCTCATTGCACTTCACTTATATCTTTTGAGTATGGCTTTATAGAATGCTTCATGTGCTTCACTTATATCTTTTGAAGTTTGGATTGCCTGTTTCTCTTCACATAGAAAACTGCCATTTGTAGAATGCTCTTTTGCTTCACTTATATTTGTTAGAGCGTGGGCATATATTTTGTAGAAAGGTTTAAACTCTCTTGCTTCATTTATATCTATTTAGAGAGTTGACAGGAATTGGTCATTCACATGGTTAGTCATAAAATCCTACTTAAAACTTGTAGATCACTGAATATGATATGTTTGATTCCTTGCAATAGTTTTGCAATATAAAGGTGGTGATATTAGAGTCATGCTAGTGAGTAATTGTGGATTAGTAGAAATACTTGTGTTGAGGTTTGTGATTCCCGAAGCATGCACGTATGGTGAACCGTTATGTGATGAAGTCGGAACATGATTTATTTTTTGATTGTCATCCTTTGTGTGGAGGTCGGGATAGCGATGGTTAACTCCTACCAACCCTTCCCTTAGGAGCATGTGTGTAGTACTTTGTTTTGATGGCTAATAAAATTTTACAATAAGTATGTGTGTAAGTGCATCTAGTGCCCCTTAGTGATTTTGGTGTATTGAAGACTTATAGGTTAAGGGACTGATGCGTTTGTGAGTGTACACAGGTCTATAAGTCTATGAGGACTTTGATATTTACAGAGAAAGTCGACCCCTAAAAATGAAGTTCTTCGACTGAAGACTTTGATATTCTGAAGACTTTCTGAAGACTTTGAAAGTGAAGAAATTGGTGTGACCTTGAAGACTTGATATTCATTTGAGGAACATGAAGTGTGAAGACTTTTGTTTTCGGAGTTTCATTTTCTCTTTCTTGAGTCCTAGGAAACACCGTACTGTTAAAGGGGGTCGAGGAAATACTAAGGAAAAATTTCCATGTGATGCTCAACTCAAAATCCTACACCTACCAATCCCTTCGAGTGAAGTCATTGGAAATCTCATACAGTTCAGTCATTTTCTTCAATGACAGAGACGCAGTTCTTCCGGTCACTGAGGACTTTGCTCTGACTGAGGAGTTAGGAATTCGCCAGTGCGAATTGCCTACACAGTGAGGAACATGAAGCCCTGAGGAATTTAAGAGTCAAATTTCCGACCGTTGCTGTGCTGCGCACCGGCTGTCCCAAAATATCGTATCCACCTAACGGTCATATCATTGAAGGGCATTTATGTCTTATCATGTCGAGCTGCTCCCTAGGCTATAAATAGCCGCCCCCTACAACCACTAGCTGGTTGGCTGCTCCGAGAGAACTTGACACTTGTCATTTGGGAGCAACCCATCCTCCGAGGACTTTGAGCGAAAATCATCAAGTGAGGAAAATCCCAAAACCAAACCCCCACAAACCCAAAGTGATTGAGCATCACTGAAGAAATTGATCCCGCGTGGATCCGACGCTTGTTACCTTTGAAGACTGTGCTTCTTCCAGACGGTTAGGCGTCAAGGTCTAGAGCATCCAAGAGGAATTGTGGATCGCCGAGTGACCAAGTCTGTGAAGGTTTGGAAGTCACCTGAAGACTTACCACGAGTGATTGGACGAGGCCTGCGTGGTCTTGGTTCAAGGAGAATACGGTGAGGACTGGGTGTCCTGAGTTGCGGCTCAGTGACTGGGTGTCCGGGACTGCATGTCCTCGAGTTTAAATACTTAGCCGCTCCAACCAGACGTACAACTGAGACAGCAGTTGGAACTGGTTTACCAAATCATTGTCTTCACCAACTAACTGGTTCTATCTCCTTCAACCCTTTCATTTCCTCATTACTATGTTGAATGTTGTTCGTATCTGTGCTTGAAGACTTTGACTGAAGACTTTCACAAATTCCTCAGTTCAATTTCTTCAGTCTGTTTGTCTTCATCTTGTGTTATCCTGTGATTACGCTTTCTGTACTCTGTGCTTGTCTTCATTTCATCATGATGACCATGCTTGTATTCTGTTATGTTTACTTCTGAGTACTTATTCCGCTGCAAGTAGTTCTTCGCTAAGGAATTTCCTCACCAGCAAATTCCTCAGTGAAGAATTCATAAAAATCGCCTATTCACCCCCCTCTAGTCGATATAACGCACTTTCAATTGGTATCAGAGCAAGGTACTCCCTTGTTCTGTGTGATTTTAGTTTAACCGCCTAGAGTTTTAGTTATGTCGACCGCAGGTATGATCAAGGTCTCGGCTGGGTGTCCTACCTTTGATGGGACGGACTACCCCTACTGGAAGAACAAGATGCGAATGCATCTTGAAGCAATTGATAACGATCTCTGGTATGTTGTGCAAAATGGTGTTCCCTCTGTCTCACCCTCACTGAACGCTACCGATGTGAAGAGATTCAAGCAACTCGATTCTCAAGCGAAGAATATCATATGTGGCCATCTGAGTAAAGGACAGTATGGAAGAGTGAGTGCTTTGGAAACTGCTAAGCTTATCTGGGATAGGCTGTCCAAAGTGAATGAAGGAGTCTCAACCCAGCATGACTCTCGAGTTGATGTTCTTCGGAATCTCTTCAACCGCTTCAAAAGACTCGACAATGAAAAAGTCCAACAAACCTTTGATCGCCTCACTGACATTTCAAATGAGCTTCAAGCCCTCGGTGCCACTGACATCACTGATCATGAAGTAGTGAAGAAACTGTTGAGATCGCTTGACTCCTCATTTGATACTCTGGGACTGATGATACAAGAACGTGCTGACTACAAGTCTCTTGATCCTGCTGATATCCTCGAAAGGCTAAATACTCACGAGTTCCAGCTTGCTGAAAAGAGAGATCTCTATGGTTCAAACTATGGCAAACCACGTGCCCTGAAGGCCAAGGCTGTGTCTGACTCTGAATGTGAGGATTCTGGTAGTAGCCTTGGTGATCCTGAAGAATTGAGCCAGGAGCTAGCACTGCTAGTGAAGAAATTCCAGAAGTTCTCAAGACGTGGTCGCTTTGGAAAATCCTCAAGAAGCAGTGATTCCTCATCTAGTGACTATAAGAGAAGGTTGTGCCACAAATGCAAGAAACCTGGTCACTATATCCAAGATTGTCCTCAGTGGGAAAAGGAAATGAAGAAGAAGAAATACAAGGATTACAGTTCTGATGATGCAAAGAAGAAGAAGAAATCGTCAAAATCTTCGTCATCAAAATCCTCGAAGTCTTCATCTCACAAGAAGAGCAGCTCCAAGAAGGCTCGGGCATTCATTGGCAAGGAAATGGACTCTGAAGCTGAATCTGAGGAAAATGATGAAGAGGAGGCGTCTGAAGAATCTGAATCTGGTGTGGCAAGTCTGGCCGTCGCTACTGCTTTCGTCAGCAAGTCCATCTTCAACACTGAAGATACTGACCCCACCGACAAGCCTGATGAAGATAATGATGGCTACGCTCCCACCTATTGCTTCATGGCGAAAGGCGCTAAGGTACTCAAATATAAGTCCTCTGAATCTAGTGAAAATGAATCTGATGAGGATCTCAAGCCCAGCTACTCTAAACTTGCTAAGATTGCTGTAAAACAACAACGGGCTTTTGAAAAGGTTCAAAACATGCTAGAAAAAAGTGATGATATGTTGGGTGAAGAAATGGATCGCACTAAAGCCCTGACTGAAAATCTTCAGAGACTTCAGTCTAGGTTTGATAACCTTCAAAGTCATCATAACACTCTCTTATCTGATCATGAGAAACTTTCTTATGAATTTCTTCAAGGAAAGCAAGATTGCGAGAAGCTTTCTTCTGAATCTCTTCAAAGAAAGGAAGATCTTGAACAGCTAAGAGTGTGTTATGAAGATCTTCAGAAGGAGCGCGATTCATTACTAGCTCAACAAATTAGCACTTCTCAGGAAGAATTTGTTCCTCCATGCTTAAAGTGCATTGAACGTGAATCTGCTAATTCTTCACCTGAATGTTCAACTGCTTCAACTGTTACAAATTCCTCATCTGCCTCTGCTATCACTAATTCCTCATCTGAGGACATTGCTAGTATCACTGACAATGCAGGGCTGAAGGAATTGTAAATGACAGGCATGTACAAAAGCCTCAAAGGGCATCAGACTCTTTGTGATGTGCTTAAAAAGCAGATCCTCAACAGAAACCCTAGGAAAGAGGGTATTGCCTTTGAGAGGAAAGTCAATGCTGATGGAACATATTGGAAGCCTGAGCAGTACCCCAAAACTTCATGGGTTGCTGCAAAGGGACCTCCAGTTGATCCATCTAACTTATCTGGCTTTACATGTGAATCTCCTCATTCTTCTGATGAGTCATTTGACTCCAACTATAAAATGTTCAAAAATCAGAATGGTGAAGTATTTGCTAGATATGTTGGCACTAACTGCAGGAACGGTTCACCTATGAAGAAAATCTGGGTTCCCAAAAGTTATGTTGAAAGTCTTCAGGTGAATGTCCTCAGGACACCACCCGTGAAGAACAGGAACCCCAGATCAAATTCTTCATATGGACCAAATTCTTCATCTGGATCCAAGTCCTCATACGGACCAAATTCCTCACATGGATCAAATTCCTCAAAAGGATCAAAGTCCTCATATGATTATCATCGTGCTAACAACTCTGTCTCGCAGGGTAGAGCAAAGGGCTATGAATATGTGCATTATTCTTCAAACCATTATGTTCATAAGTCCTCGAAGAATTACTCTGCTTATTCATATGCTTACCCTAACCCCTCTTATGTGAAACGAAACGGCTTGGCATCTTTGCCACCTTTCTCATATGGTGCTCGCAGAGTGATGAATTCTTTGCCACCCCTCCAGATGTGGGTGGTGAAGAAAAAGAACTAATCTCTTTTGCAGGGTCAGGTCTCCAAACGTGCTTTAACGTCTGAAGAATTTACTGGGGACCTGACAAAATGCCTGAAAGGACGCAGGCGAATCATGATGGAATGAATTTTCATTCCACACGTCCTCATACTGCTATATCTGTTTACTACTTGATGAAACTCATCTGATGAACTTGATATCATATTCTTCACTGATGAAGCATATGAGATTGTAAGCTACACTAATTCATCTGCAGGATGATCAACCCAAAACTACTGAATGGGTCCTCGATAGTGGATGTACAAATCACATGACTGGTGACAAGAATCTATTGATGGATGCTCCCTTATCACCGTCACCTCTGAAGAATATCATATTTGCTGACAAAGGCAAAAGTCAGGTATTGGGTCTTGGTAAGGTTGCAATCTCTAAGGATAAACACATGGACAAAGTCATGCTTGTTGAGTCCTTAGGATACAATCGAATGTCAGTCTCAATGCTTTGTGATCTTGATATGGTTGTTGTCTTTGGCAAGTATCGCTGTGTTGTGATTATGGAAGCTGACAATTCCAAAGTCTTCGAAGGCTTTAGGAGAGGAGATCTGTATATTGTTGATTTCTCTACAGGACCACAACCAGCCGTGTGTCTACTTGCAAAAGCTTCAGAAGGCTGGCTATGGCATCGACGACTTGGTCACGCAGGCATGAGGAATTTGCACACGCTTGCGAAGAAGAAGCATGTCATTGGCATTGAGAATTTCAAATTCCTCAAGGATCACTTATGCGGAGCCTGTGAAGCTGGAAAAATGACCAAGGCCAAGCATCCAGCGAAGACTATCATGACCACTACCCGTCCATTCGAATTGCTTCACATGGACCTCTTCGGACCTAATCATTACTCAGCAGTCACTAATGATGCATCTCTATATGGTTTTGTCATTGTTGATGATTATTCTCGATATACATGGGTGCACATTGTTACTTACAAACATGAAGTGCAGGAAGTCTTCAAACGATTTTCCTCGAGGGCTTCAACCAACTTTGGTGTGAATATTAAGCATATCAGGAGTGACAATGGAACTGAGTTCAAGAATTCCGGTCTTGATGCCTATCTTGATGAACTTGGTATTACTCATGAGTTATCTGCTCCCTATACTCCTCAGCAAAATGGCGTCGTGGAGCGCAAGAACAGAACTCTTGTTGAGATGGCTCACATTATGCTTGATGAATACAAAACGCCTCAGCGTTTCTGGATTGATGCAATTGATACTGCGTGCCACATCATCAACAGAGTATATCTTCACAAATTCTTCAAGAAGACGACCTATGAACTCCTCACTGACAAGAAACCCAATGTGAGTTATTTCAAAGTCTTCGGTGCTAAATGTTGGATTAGAGATCCTCACCACAACTTTAAATTTTCACCGAAAGCACATGAAGGTTTTATGCTTGGTTACGGAAAGGACTCGCACACCTACAGAGTCTTCAACATTGTTCTTCACAAGATTGTTGACACTGTAGATGTGCGGTTCGATGAAACTAATGGCTCGCAAAGAGAGCACCTACCTTCTGTGTTAGATGAACCAGCACCTGAGGACTCTATCAAGTTCAAGGCAACTGAGGATGTCATTCCTACTAAAGAATCTGCTGAAGAATTCATTCCTGTTCATGAAGAACGTCGAGCTGATGCACCTGAAGAACATGATGAGGAAAATGGTGCTGAAGAAAATGCTGATCAAATTCCTCAGCGACAACCAGCTCATCCTCGCGTTGCAAAAGAAGTGCAAGTGGAGAAGATCATCGATGACATTAACGCACCAGGTCCTCTCACACGCTCAAAAGCTTCACATTTATCTAACTTTTGTGGGCACTATGCTTTTGTCTCTATCACGGAGCCCACTAAGGTAGATGAAGCATTTCTGGAGCTGGAGTGGATTCAGGCTATGCAAGAAGAATTACATCAGTTCGAGCTTAACAATGTCTGGGAATTGGTCAATCGCCCATATCCTCGCAAGCATAATATCATTGGCACAAAGTGGATCTACCACAACAAGCAAGATGAAAATGGCCTTGTGGTGAGGAATAAGGCACGACTAGTAGCTCAAGGCTACACACAGGTTGAAGGAATTGATTTTGATGAAACTTTTGCACCTGTTGCTAGACTTGAGGCTATTCGCATATTACTTGCTTACGCTAACCATCATGATATCACCTTATATCAAATGGATGTGAAAAGTGCAATCCTCAATGGTAAGCTTGAGGAAGAAGTATATGTTGCTCAACCCCCAGGTTTTGAAGATCCAAAGAATCCTTACAAAGTCTTCAGACTCAATAAGGCTCTCTATGGCCTCAAGCAAGCCCCTCGGGCGTGGTATGATACATTGAAGGAATTCTTTGTGAAGAATGGCTTCACACCCGGTTCACTCGACCCTACTCTCTTTACTAAATCTTATGATGGTGAACTGTTTGTGTGCCAAATATATGTTGATGATATTATCTTTGGTTGTACTGACCAACGTTATAGTGATGAATTTGCCTATATGATGGGTGAAGAATATCAAATGTCTATGATGGGAGAGTTGAAATTCTTCTTAGGTCTTCAAATCCGTCAGCAGCGCAATGGCATATTCATATCTCAGGAGAAATACCTCAAAGCTGTACTGAGGAAATTCGGCATGCAAGATTGCAAAGGCGTCAAAATTCCTATGCCCACAAATGGCCATCTATGCACTGATGAAAATGGTATTGACTTCGATCACAAGGTATACCGCTCCATGATTGGTTCTTTATTGTACTTATGTGCATCTAGGCCAGATATAATGCTTAGTGTTTGCATGTGTGCCCGATTTCAAGCTGCATCGAAGGAATCACACCATAAGGCTGTGAAGCATATTCTTCGATATCTAGCTCACACACCAACACTAGGACTATGGTACCCCAAGGGCTCTGCTTTTGATCTCATTGGATATTCTAACTCTGACTATGCTGGTGATCGTGTGGACCGCAAGTCAACATCTGGTACTTGTCATTTCCTCGGACGATCTTTGGTCTGTTGGTCCTCGAAGAAACAGAACTGCGTATCACTGTCTACTGCTGAAGCTGAATACATTGCTGCTGGCTCTTGCTGTGCTCAACTGCTTTGGATGAAGCAAACCCTCAAGGACTAGGGCGTCAACGTGAAGAATGTGCCTCTCCTCTGCGACAATGAGAGTGCCATCAAGATTGCACACAACCCAGTTCAGCACTCGAAGACAAAGCACATTCAGATTCATCATCATTTTCTTCGTGATCATGTGTTGAAGGGCGACATCTCCATCGAGCATGTGAAGACTGAAGAACAGCTAGCTGATATCTTCACTAAGCCCTTGGATGAGAAGAGATTTAGCAAGTTGCGGTGTGAGCTAAATATCTTAGAATCTTCGAATGTTCTTTGAAAAGGACACACATCCTAACACTTATGCAAAATTGATGACTTAGATGTGCAACACATGAAGAAATGTTTTTCTTCAATCAATGAAGAATAACACTCTAAGTGTGAAGAAACTAATAAAGAATTTGATTCTCAGAACCCTACGACAATTGTACGCGGTGTCTGAAATCATCATTCTTATATGGTGGGCCACGCCACCACAAAAAGTTGAAAATCTTCAATTTGAGTTTTTCCTCAATTTTTGAAATTCTTCAGTTTTTCAAATTCTTCAACTTTGCAAAATCTTCACTATTCCCGTCATTTTTCTTCATTGGCTATATATATATATGAGTTTATGTCCTCTACAGCATTCACTTATGGCTATTTCTTCAAGTTGCTTTTTCTGCTAAGTGAATGTGATCGGACCCTTCCCCCTCTATGCTATACTCAACCCAATCTATTCACAAATTCTTCATGTGCGTTCTACTTGAAACTCGTTCAAAGTCTTCACTGTGTCCTTGTCAGCTGAAGAAATTCCGAACGAAACTTTAAAACAAATCTTATCCAGATTTTCGGTTTTGCCGCTCAAACCATTCCGCATCCCATGATGCATTATTATATTCACCCACGATCTTACACGATCTCATCTGCACAGTACGTGGGTGACACATGTCGCGTGAAGGAGAAAGGGCAGGGGCATGTTCGTCCCAAAAACTTCGGGCGAACAGTTTTCACCGTGGCTATAAATACCCCTCTCCCCTTCCTTACTTCATTTACTCCGCTCGGTCGCTGTCTCTCGCTCGAGCTCCTCAAACCCTAGCGCCGCCGCTACTCCATCGCCGCCGGTGAGGAAGAGCTTCGCTGCCTCGACCTCATCGCCGTCGTACTCGCGCCGGCTGCGGAAATCTTCACTCCGCCGCCGCCATAGCTGTCTCCCTCTGCCAAGTTAGGGCGTGGGAGATCTAACTTGACGAACTTCACCGCTGTTCATCTCTGTTCGTCGTGTTCTTCAATTCGGGTAATTAAAAGTTACTTTTATTACTCACTTTGATTCTCAAGTTTTCCTGAAAATCTTCAAAGGTGTTTTATTCTTCAAATCTTCACACATCTGAACACCTCACTTACTGTATGCTCTTGATCCATTTCTCTAAGCACTCATTTTCTTCAAGATTCCTCAATTGTGCGGATTTTCGATCTGTACAACTCTGGAACCTAAGACAAGAACGCTTAGTGAAATTCCTCAAGGCTCAACTGGTCAAATTCCTCAAAACTTGTCTTTTCAAAAACCTTCTGAGAACGCATATGACCTCTCCAAATTCCTCGCACCTACACTCTGTTCACAGGTACTCATGTCCGCTGCTGAATCACTAGGTTCTCATCAACTTAACTCATTTCCAGCGTTCCTCGAAGAAAAACTGCATACTTCTTCAGAGTGTTCAATTGTTCAAATTCCTCATCTGAAGAAAATGGCTGAAGGAAAGAGACCGCAGAAAGGAGGAAAGAAACGAGAGGTTATGACTGCTTTCGAAATCCCTGATGACATATACAAAGACTATTGCACACCTGATGAAGCCAAATTTGGCAAAGAGAACAAAAACCAGCGCAAAGTGCGCAATCAGAGGATCGAACGAAGATGGGCCAAAGAATGGAGGGAAAATCGATATGTTACTCCAAAGTACATGAAGAAATTCGCCTTAAATCCTCCTTGCCCAAGAGCTCCATTGGCACCTGTCCAAGTAGCTGATCCCACCAGCATCAAGCGTGGTGAGGACTTTCCTGAAGAGTGGGCTAGGCGCCAAGCAAAATTGGCAAGACAAGCCAAGGAGGCAGTGAGGAAATTCAATGAGGATTCTGCCGCTGCTGCTGCCGCTGAGACCTCGGTCAAACTGAGGAAATCAATGCTGAAGAAGCCTGCTCGTAAGCCAAGTGCTTCACCAACAACGCCCTCACGGCCAAGTTCCTCAGCTGCGCCCTCATGGCAAATTCCTCAGACGGCTACTGCTCCACCAAAGTCCTTAGCAGCTCCCTCAAAGTCCTCAACTCCTGTGCATCTGGCTACATGTCAAAGGACTCAGGGTTTCTCAATTGCTTCTGGTGCCTCAGCAAGTTCCTCAGCTGCACCAATGTCCTCATCAGCCCCCACACTGTTGAAGACTAAAGCAATAGCTGGACGCGGTCCTCGGCCAAGTCCAAGGAAGAAACAGGTTGCATTCCAAGTGCCATCTGATGATGAAGCTTCTGATGAAGAACTTGCAGAAATCATCAGAGACCGACAAGTAAAGGCCGCTAGAGCCAAAGGCACATCCGTGCCACTGCTTTTGGATCCGAGGAAAATCCTCGATTACATTGACCTCTGGTACAAGGATCCAAACACTCCAATGCCTGATCTGCCTCTGACTCCCGGTCAAAGTCACATGCTGACCCATTTCATCTCTCAAGAGAAATGGAAATTTTAGAAGGCCAGAGAAATCAAGAAGGCTCAATACAGGAAGGAGAAGCTCCTGAAGAAAAAGGTTGTCAGAATGACACCTGAGGAACTTCTCCAGGCTCAGTCTGAAATCCAAGCCCTCAGGAAAGACTTCGATGCATACAATGCTGATTGGCAAGGAGCCAAAGTGAGATTCGTCAACCGGACGAAGAAAATGTCAACTGTTGCAGCCTCATCGCAACAACAAAATCCTCAGGCTGCAGACTCTGCTCAGCCTGCTGAAGAACATGCCAGCACCGCTGATGACTTTCAGCCTGCTGATGAAAATGTAAGTTCCAGGGCTGATGAATCCATTCCAGCCGCTGAAGAAATTGCCAGGGCATCCACTAGTGGTGCGCCTGAAGAAGCTGAAGAGATCAGGGCAACTGCATCAGTTGCGCCTGAAGAAAATCAACCACAGTCCTCAGCTCCTCCCGCGCCAACACCAACTCCAATTCTTCCTTCTGCCTATGAAGTGAAGAAGACCAAGGCTGCAGAGCGAGCTGCAGTGAAGAAAAGGAAGGCATCAGCTGCGTCAAATTCTTCGGCTGTGAAGAAAATGAAGCCTATGACCAGCTCTCTTGAAAATCCTATTGATGTCGTTCCGATTTCCTCCATGTCATCAAAGGAAATTGTTCCTTAGGGAGAAGACTACAAGATCCCAAGCGGATCTGATGAAGAAAATCATTCTGCTGCTACGTCAGAGCAGCTTGATGAAGAAATTGAAGTGGAAGCATTCCCTTCAACGCCAGTTGTTTCCTCACCTATGCCTCAGTTCACAGCTGAAGAGACTGGTGTTGAGGAAATCAAAAATGAAAATGAAGATGTGGATATTGGATGCACTACACCAGTGATGAATGATGACTTTTGGGAAAGTCAGCATCCCAATACTCCTCCATTCACACCGATCCAACAGATTCCTCAATCCCCGGCAACCACAGTTCAGATGGGCTCTGAAGAAACTCATCCCAGTTCCTCTGTTCATGAAGATATTCCAGCCGCTAGTGCTAAAGAACCTGCTGCTGCTGATCCACAGATTGCACACGAGGAACCAGAAATTCCTCAGCCTGAAGTACCTGAGCGCGCGATTCCTGAGGTTGTGCTGCAAATCACTGACACTCCTCCGCCCAAGCCGAAGAATCCGTTCTCAAACAAGCAAAAATTCAAGGCTGAAGACTTCTTTTCCGAGCATGTGTTCTTCACTGATTATAATCCATATGACTCTGCTCGCATAAGGAAGAGGCGTTTCTGGACTGCTAGTCAAGCCAACTTCTATTCCTCAGTGCTATTTGACAAGGACAAAATCTTCGATCATGAACATATTCCTCACGTGGATATGGAATCTCGGCCGTGCTTCGAGCCAGTCCTCAGTGTTATTCACGATGCAGGACTACTGAACTTCTGCACTGATATCTGTGATTGGAATGAAGAACTCATTCTTCAGTTCTACGCCACACTGCATATCACTGGAGACGCTGAAGATGTCAATTCATGGGTGTTGGATTGGATGACCGAAAACACTCACTACAAGGCACCGGCAACTGAATTGCTTCGTGTCCTTCGTCTTGATCCTCCCCATGACAGTGCACGTTGCATCTACAATGACCCTGAACTGACAAATCATTATATGCAAGTGCTCATGAAGCCTTTGAAGCGAGGGCAGGCCCCACGAACCAAATTCCTCGTCAAGTATGTGCCTCGGATTGTCTATCGCATCCTGACGAAGACAATGAGTCCTATCAAAGGCCACGACTCAAACGATGAAGATGTCGTTGGCATCATGAAGAACATGCTTTTCAACATCATTCATGGCGTTCCCGTCAACTTCCATGATTTCTTCATGAGGACTCTGGCTAATGTTGCTATGTCACCTTTCGAGCTGAAGCCCTATGCACCTTGGATTATGATATTCATACGGGCAAGATCTTCACTGAATTACAAAGCTGACACTCTGAACCATGGTAGCTACTTGCCTCCCGTTGAAGTCCTCAAGAGGCCAGTTTCATCATCTGATGACAAAGGCAAGGCAGCTGCTGTGATCGATGAAGGCATTCGGCCATTGGATGGTCAATTTCGCCTGGCTACATCTTACTCTACCAATGACGACTCTGCCACACATGACACTGCCGCAAATACCTCAGCCAAGCAAAAGCCTCAAGCCACAGCACCCAGGGTGATGACTGACCGTGAGTTACTCCTCAGTCTTCATCAGAAGGTTGATCGCAATCACAAATGGGTGAAGCGTCAGTTTACTGCTATTCTTCACAATATGACCTCAACACATAATGCTGTGAAGAAAAATCATTATCACCTTCATGAAACCCTCAACCGCACCTGGGTTGTTCTCACTCATGTATATAGTGCGGACGAACTGAAGACTATGGGTCTCCAGGAAGCATTTGACTGGTCTGCACCTCCTCCGAAGAAATTCAAGAGAGTCAAAGTTCCTGATCTGGTGGCCAGCTCTTATTCTTCATCGCGTGAAACTGATGAGTATGAAGATTTGGACGACACTGCGGCAGGCCTTACTTCAACTAACAACCCCGACAATGCTGGCGCTCCTCCATCAACTTGAAATTCTTCAGGGGCATTAGTCCTCAGTTTCGATCCTTTTGGTCATTTGATGACAAAGGGGGAGAAATCTGAGTTAGTCTTCAAGCGGGTTTATATTATGAGCATTTTGTTAAGTTACAACTCTCGTTCTTCCCCAAAAATTTACTGGATCGAGTTGTAATCTTAAACCCGATGGTGCCTTGATACTTTTGGATGGTGCATGGTGCTCTGACTTTTGATGCACTGTGCTCTGATACTTTTGATGTGCTATTCTGCATGCTTATTCCTCGTTAATATTATTGCACACATGCTGAATTTCATCAGGCACCATATTTCATCATGCATTTCAAATTCTTCATATCATATATCAAATGCGTGTATGAATTACAAGATATAGGGGGAGATCTCCACGATTCAATTATTCAAATGTGCATTGCCTCAAAAGCAAATTCCTCACTATGCACATATTCAGGGGGAGTTCTTCTATATCTTGCAATCAAATTACTCAATATCAGTATTTACAATTCATATGTTTATCCCCGTTGGAAACTTAACCTATGTTGTCATCAATCACCAAAAAGGGGGAGATTGTAAGTGCATCTAGTGCCCCTTAGTCATTTTGGTGTATTGAAGACTTATAGGTTAAGGGACTGATGCGTTTGTGAGTGTACATAGGTCTATAAGTCTATGAGGAGTTTGATATTTACAGAGAAAGTCGACCCCTAAAAATGACGTTCTTCGACTGAAGACTTTGATATTCTGAAGACTTTCTGAAGACTTTGAAAGTGAAGAAATCGGTGTTACCTTGAAGACTTGATATTCATTTGAGGAACATGAAGCGTGAAGACTTTTCTTTTCGTAGTTTCATTTTCTCTTTCTTGAGTCATAGGAAACACCGTACTGTTAAAGGGGGTCGAGGAAATACTAAGGAAAAATTTCCATGTGATGCTCAACTCAAAATCCTACACCTACCAATCCCTTCGAGTGAAGCCATTGGAAATCTCATACAGTTCAGTCATTTTCTTCAGTGACAGAGACGCAGTTCTTCTGGTCACTGAGGACTTTGCACTGACTGAGGAGTTAGGAATTCGCCATCGCGAATTGCCTACACAGTGAGGAACATGATAGCCCTGAGGAATTTCAGAGTCAAATTTCCGACCGTTGTTGTGCTGCGCGCCGGCTGTCCCAAAATATCTTATCCACCTAACGGTCATATCATTGAAGGGCATTTATGTCTTATCATGTCAGGTTGCTCCCTAGGCTATAAATAGCCGCCCCCTACAACCACTAGCTGGTTGGCTGCTCCGAGAGAACTTGACACTTGTCATTTGAGAGCAACCCATCCTCCGAGGACTTTGAGCGAAAATCATCAAGTGAGGAAAATCCCAAAACCAAACCCCCACAAACCCAAAGTGATTGAGCATCACTGAAGAAATTGATCCCGCGTGGATCCGACACTTGTTACCTTTGAAGACTGTGCTTCTTCCAGACGGTTAGGCGTCAAGGTCTAGAGCATCCAAGAGGAATTGTGGATCGCCGAGTGACCAAGTCTGTGAAGGTTTGGAAGTCACCTGAAGACTTACCACGAGTGATTGGACGAGGCCTGCATGGTCTTAGTTCAAGGAGAATACGGTGAGGACTGGGTGTCCTGAGTTGCGGCTCAATGACTGGGTGTCCGGGACTGCGTGTCCTCGAGTTTAAATACTCATCCACTCCAACCAGACGTACAACTGAGACAGCAGTTGGAACTGGTTTACCAAATCATTGTCTTCACCAACTAACTGGTTCTATCTCCTTCAACCCTTTCATTTCCTCATTACTGTGTTGAATGTTGTTCATATCTGTGCTTGAAGACTTTGACTGAAGACTTTCACAAATTCCTCAGTTCAATTTCTTCAGTCTATTTGTCTTCATCTTGTGTTATCCTGTGATTACGCTTTCTGTACTCTGTGCTTGTCTTCATTTCATCATGATGACCATGCTTGTATTCTGTTATGTTTACTTCTGAGTACTTATTCCGCTGCAAGTAGTTCTTCGCTAAGGAATTTCCTCACCAGCAAATTCCTCAGTGAAGAATTCATAAAAATCGCCTATTCACCCCCCCTCTAGTCGATATAACGCACTTTCAATGTGAGTTCTTTATGACTAATGCTGAGTCCATGGATTATACGCACTCTCACCCTTCCATCATTGCTAGCCTCTTCGGTACCGTGCATTGCCCTTTCTCACCTCGAGAGTTGGTGCAAACTTCGCCGGTGCATCCAAACCCCGTGATATGATACGCTCTATCACACATAACCCTCCTTATATCTTCCTCAAAACAGCCACCATACCTACCTATTATGGCATTTCCATAGCCATTCCAAGATATATTGCCATGCAACTTCCATCATCATCATATACATGACTTGACCATTCATTGTCATATTGCTTTGCATGATCGTAAGATAGCTAGCATGATGTTTTCATGGCTTGTCCCTTTTTTGATGTCATTGCTATGCTAGATCATTGCACATCCCGGTACACTGCCGGAGACATTCATATAGAGTCATATCTTTGTTCTAGATATCGAGTTGTAATATTAAGTTGTAAGTAAATAAAGTGTGATGATCATCATTGTTAGAGCATTGTCCGATGTGAGGAAAGGATGATGGAAGCAATGATTCCCTCACAAGCTGGGATGAGTCTCCGGACTTTATGAAAAATAAAAGAGGCCAACGAAGCCCAAATAAAAAAAGAGGCCAAAGAAGCCCACCAAAAAAAGAGAAAATAAAAAAATGAGAGAAAAAGAGAGAAGGGGAAATGTTACTATCCTTTTACCACACTTGTGCTTCATAGTAGCACCATGTTCTTCATATAGTGAGTCTCTTGAGTTAGGGCTAGAATTCAAGCCGAGTCGAGCCAGCTCGGCTCAACTCACTAGAGCTCGTTTCGTTAACAAGCTAGCTCGACTCGACTCATAACTATAACGAGCTCAAACCCAAGATTAGCTCGACTCGTATAACTCGCGAGCTGGCTTGTTTAGCTTGTTAAGCTCGTTTAAGATATAAACATAAAGCCCTCAAATATGATAAAAATGATTATGTATATATTAAACATATATATCACTATACAATTGTAGTTTTCTTGTAACGTCTGAATCTCCTAGGAGGCTAGGCCTTCAACTGCTCGGCCTTGGGTTGTGCACCTGGGACGTAGGCTGTTTAGTGGTTGATCTTTCTTTGTATTGGGAGTTGCTGATCCGTTGTATCGAGCCTAACGAGTTACACGAGTACTTGTGAGATTGGCTCGTTTAACTTGGTCTATAAATGATCTTAAACTAAAGCTCGGCTCGACTCGTTATTCTTCGAGTTCGAGTCGATTCGAGCCGAGTCACGAGCTACTTGTTTAAGTCGCGAGCTTCGAGCTTTTTTTCCGGCCCTATCTTGAGTTATCACTTTCATATACTGGTGGGAATTTTCATTATAGAACTTGGCTTGTATATTCCGATGATGGGCTTCCTCAAATGCCCGAGGTCTTGATGAGCAAGCAAGTTTGATGCACACTCACTTAGTTTTCAGTTTGAGCTTTCATACACTTATGGCTCTAGTGCATCCGTTGCATGGCAATCCCTACTCACTCACATTTATATGTATTGATGGGCATCTCCATAACCCATTGATACACCTAGTTGATGTGAGACTATCTCCTTCTTTTTATCTTCTCCACAACCACCATATTCTATTCCACCTATAGTGTTATATCCATGGCTCACGCTCATGTATTACGTGAAAGTTGAAAAAGTTCGAGAATAATAAAGTATGAAACAATTTCTTGGCTAAAACCGGGGTTGTGCATGATTTAAATACTTTGTGTGGTGAAGATGGAGCATAGCCAGACCATATGAATTTGTAGGGATAACTTTCTTTGGCCATGTTATTTTGAGAAGACATGATTGCTTTATTAGTATGCTTGAAGTATTATTGTTTTTATGTCAAATGATAGACTATTCCCTTGAATCACTTGTATCTTAATATTCACGCCATGATTAGATTACATGATCAAGATTATGCTAGGTAGCATTCCACATCAAAAATTATCTTTTTTATCATTTACCTACTCGAGGACGAGCAGGAATTAAGCTTGGGGATGCTGATACGCCTCTGTCGTATCTATAATTTTTGATTGTTCCATGCCAATATTCTACAACTCTTACATACTTTTGGCAACTTTTTATACTATTTTTGGGACTATCATATTGATCCAGTGCCCAGTGCCAGTTCCTGTTTGTTGCATGTTTTTTGTTTTGCAGAAAATCAATATCAAACGGAGTCCAAACGGGATTAAAATGGACAGAGATTTTTTTTGGAATATATCTGAATTTTGAGAAGTGGAATTAACGCGAGACGATGCTCGAGGAGCCCACGAGGTAGGGGGCGCGCCCCAGGGGGGTGGGCGTGCCCCTGACCCTCGTGGACACCCCGTAAGGCAGTTGTTGCCCTTCTTTCGGTGCAAGAAAGCTAATATCCAAAGAAAAATCATGTTCAAAGTTTCAATCCAATGGGAGTTACGAATCTCCGGGAATATAAGAAACGGTGAAAGGGCAGAATCAGGAACGCAGAAACAGAGAGAGACAAAGAGACATATCCAATCTCGAAGGGGATCTTGCCCCTCCCATGCCATGGAGACCAAGGACCAGATGGAGAACCCTTCTCCCACCTAGGGAGAAGGCCAAGGAAGAAGAAGAAGAAGGAGGGGGGCTCTCTCCCCCTCGCTTCTGGTGGCGCCGGAACACCGCCGGGTCCATCATCATCACCGCAATCTACACCAACAACTTCACCGCCCTCATCACCAACTCTTCCCCCCTCTATGCAGCGGTGTAACCCCTCTTTTACCTGCTGTAATCTCTACTTAAACATGGTGCTTAACGCTATATATTATTTCCCAATGATGTATGGCTATCCTATGATGTTTGAGTAGATTCGTTTTGTCCTATGGGTTAATTGATGATCGTGATTGGTTTGAGTTGCATGTTTTATTGTTGGTGTTGTCCTATGGTGCTCTCCGTGTCACGCAAGCGTGAGGGATTCCTGCTGTAGGGTGTTGCAATACGTTCATGATTCGCTTATAGTGGGTTGCTTGAGTGACAGAAGCATAAACCTGAGTAAGGGGGTTGTTGCGTAGGGGATAAAGAGGACTTGATGCTTTAATCCTATGGTTGGGTTTTACCTTAATGATCTTTAGTAGTTGCCGATGCTTGCAAGAGTTCCAATCATAAGTGCATATGATCCAAGAAGAGAAAGTATGTTATCTTATGCCTCTCCCTCTAATAAAATTGCAATAGTGATTACCGGTCTAGTTATCGATTGCCTAGGGACAAATAACTTTCTCGTGACAAAAAGCTCTCTACTAAAACTAATTTTATTGCTTCTTTATCTAAACAGCCCCTACTTTTTATTTACGAGCTCTTTATTATCTTGCAAACCTATACAGAAATACCTGCAAAGTACTTCTAGTTTCATACTTGATCTAGGTAAAGCGAACGTTAAGCGTGCCTAGAGTTGTATCGGTGGTCGATAGAACTTGAGGGAATATTTGTTCTACCTTTAGCTCCTCGTTGGGTTCGACACTCTTAATTATCGAAAGAGGCTACAATTGATCCCCTATACTTGTGGGTTATCACATGGCAACTTCTTATAGCCGACCGTTGGCTGTATTATTAACCATGCTCTTAAGGGGGCAGTTGAGTGACATTTTCATGATGACTGGGCCATACAACGGACCTATAAAAGTATTTGAGCAACCAGGGTTGGAGCATCTCTAGCCGTTGCCCCCCCCCAGGAGGCTTGTAAATCGCCGCCCGGGGGTGAGACGGCGCAAAAATTGGCGCTGGGGGCGATTGGGTTCTCAGCCGCCGCCCCCATGTGACGATATCGACCCATTATTTTCTCTTCTTAACCCAGTTTCGGCGAAAAATCAGACCAATATCGGCGCAAATCGGCCCAGATTCGTCGTGGTTCAGCGCAAATTCAACACAAGTAATTTTTTATCATATAGTTCATGACCGAAAATCAATAGAAATCAAAAAGTTCAATACAAATTATATAGTTCAACAAATAAAAACTCATATTTCATCACAAGTCGAGCTAGGTGTTGCCCTTGAGCCTCCATAGATGCTCCACCAGATCCTGCTGCAGTTGCTGATGCACCTGTGGGTCTTGCATCTCCTGACCCATATTGAGGAAGGCAGTCCAGGTTGCCGGTAGCTGGTGATCAACTTGAGCAAGAGGACCCTGCCTGTAATATGGTTCAGTGTCAAACATTGGCTCTTCCTGCTCGATGATACTTCCATTTTGCATCATCTTTTCCTATTGTTATTTATGTTGTTTTATTGTATAATAATGCTTTTTGGAATAATTCTAATGCCTTTTCTCTCATAATATGCAAGATATGCACCAAGGGGGAGAATTCTGGCAGCTGGAATTTTGGACCTGAAAAAGCTACGTCAAGCTACCTATTCTGCACAACTCCAAATGAGCTGAAACTCCCCGAGGATTTTTTATGGAATATTTAATGAATATTGGAGCAAATAACTACCAAAGGAGGGCTACCAGGTGGGCACAACCTACCTGGGCGCACCAGGAGGCCCAGGCACGCCCTGGTGGGTGTTGCCATCCTCGGCCCACCTCCGGTGCCCATCTTCTGGTATAGCAGTCATTTTGACCTAGAAAAAATAAGGGGAGGACATTAGGTACGAAGCGCCGCCGCCTCGAGGCGGAACTTGGGCAGGAGCTATTTTGCCCTCCGGCGGAGTGATACCGTCGGGGGAACTTCCCTCTCGGAGGGGGAAATCATCGTCATCATCATCACCAACAAATCTCCCATCTTGGGGAGGGATATCTTCGTCAACATCTTCACAGCACCAACTCCTCTCAAACCCTAGTTCACCTCTTGTGTTCAATCTTTGTATCAAAACTATAGATTGGTGCTTGTGGGTGACTAGTAGTGTTGATTACATCTTGTAGTTGATTACTATATGGTTTATTTGGTGTAAGATTATATGTTCAGATCCATTATGTTATTCAATACCCCCTCTGATCTTGAGCATGTTTATCATTTGTGACTAGTTACTTTCGTTCTTGAGGTTACGGGAGAAATCATGTTGGAAGTAATCATGTCAACTTGATATGTGTTCGATATTATGATGGTATGTGTGTTGCCATTCTCTTAGTGGTGTCATGTGAACGTCGACTACATGACACTTCACCATATTTGGGCTAAGGGAATGCATTGTGGAGTAGTTATTAGATGGTGGGTTGTGAGAGTGACAAAATCTTAAACCCCAGTTTATGCACTACGCTGTAAGGGACCGATTGGATCCAAAAGTTTAATGCTATGGTTAGAATTTATTCTTAATACTTTTCTTGTAGTTTCGGATTCTTGCAAGAGGGTTAATCATAATGCATTGTGGAGTAGTTATTAGATGGTGGGTTGTGAGAGTGACAGAAGCTTAAACCCCAGTTTATGCACTATTCCGTAAGGGACCGATTGGATCCAAAAGTTTAATGCTATGGTTAGCATTTATTCTTAATACTTTTCTCATAGTTGCTGATTCTTGCGAGAGGGTTAAATATGTAGGAGGTTTGTTCAAGTAAGAACAGCACCTAAGCACCGGTCCACCCACATATCAAATTATCAAAGTACCGAAAACGAATTAAGCCAACATGATGAAAGTGACTAGATGAAATTTCCATGTACCCTTAAAAACACTTTGCATATCAAAAGAAACCATTTTGGCTTGTCCTTTGCCTCAAAAGGATTGGGCTACCTTGGTGCACTTTTGTTACTACTATTGTTACTTGCTCGTTACAAATTATCTTGCTACCAAACTACTCCGCTACTTAGAATTTTAGCACTTGCAAACATTACCTTGCTGAAAACCACTTGTCATTTCCTTCTGCTCCTCGTTGGGTTCGACACTCTTACTTATCGAAAAGAGCTTCAATTGATCCCATATACTTGTGGGTCATCAAGGCAATTTTCCGGCGCCGTTGCCGGGGAGTGAGGCGCTCATGGTAAGTGGGAATTGGTAAGAAAACATTACTATTACGTGCTGAAATTTATTGTCACTTGCTACTATGGAAAACAATCCTTTGAGGGGTTTGTTCGGGGTATCTTCACCTCGGCCGGAACCACAATTAGTTACCCCTCAACTTACTGCACCTACTGAAAATATTGAATATGAAATTCCTTCGGGTATGTTAGAACAACTGCTAGCTAATCCTTATGCAGGAGATGGAACTGAACATCCTGATATGCACTTGATATATGTGGATGAAATTTGTGGATTATTTAAGCTTGCAGGTTTGCCCGGAGATGAAGCTAAGAAGAAGGTTTTCCCTTTATCTTTGAAGGGAAAAGCATTGACATGGTACATGCTATGTGATTATATTGGATCTTGGAACTGGAACCATTTGAAATTGGAATTTCATCAAAAAAAATTATGCTATGCATCTAGTTCATCGTGATCGGAATTATATATATAATTTTTGGCCTCATGAAGGAGAAAGTATCACTCTAGCTTGGGGTAGGCTGAAGTCAATGTTATATTCATGCCCCAATCATGAGCTCTCGAGAGAAATTATTATTCAGAATTTTTATGCTCGTCTTTCTCGTAATGATCAATCCATCCTCGATACTTCTTGTACTGGTTCTTTTATGAAGAAGACTATTGAATTCAGGCGGGATCTTTTAGAAAGAATTAAACGCAACTCTGAAGATAGGGAACTCGACAAAGGTAAAGAGTCAGTTATTGAACCTAAGTTTGATTGTGTTAAATCTTTTATGAATACCGATGCTTTTCGAAAGTTTAGCACTAAATATGGACTTGACTCTGAGATAGTAGCTTCCTTTTGTGAATCTTTTTCTACTCATGTTGACCTCCCTAAGGAGAAGTGGTTTAAATATCGCCCACCAATTAAAGAAGAAATTAAAGAACTGGTGAAAGCTAAAGAAGAAACTATCATTTACAATGTTGATCCAGTTGTTCCCACTGCTTATATTGAAAAACCACATTTACTGTTAGGATGAAGGAACATGCTAAAGCTTCAACTATGGTTGACAAAAGTTATGTTAGAAGACCCAAACCATCTGAACAAATCAAAGTTGAACCTAGTGTTGCTATGGTTAAAGATCTGTTAGTTGATAATATTGATGGGCATGTTATTTACTTCTGTGATGAAGCTTCTAGAATTGCTAAACCTAAAGGAAAAGATAAACATAGACCAGTTGTTGGCATGCATGTTGTCTCAGTTAAGATAGGAGATCACTGTTATCATGGGTTATGTGACCTAGGTGCTAGTGTGAGTGCAATTCCTTTCTCATTATATCACGAAATTAAAGATGAAATAGCACCTGCTGAAATAGAAGATATAGATGTTACTATTAAACTTGCTAATAGATATACTATATCACCAATTGGGATACTTAGAGATGTTGAAGTCTTGTGTGGGAAAATAAAATACACTACTGATTTTCTTGTTCTAAGCACCCCACAAGATGACTTTTGTCCCATTATATTTGGTAGACTTTTCTTAAACACCATCAATGTTAAAATAGATTGTGAGAAACAAACTGCCGGTGTTGGCTTTGGTGATGAATCTCATGAGTTTAATTTTTCCCAGTTTAGTAAACAACCTCATAAGAAAGATTTGCCTAGTAAGGATGAAATTATTGGTCTTGCTTCTATTGTTGTGCCTCCTACTGATCCTTTGGAACAATATTTACTAGACCATGAAAATGATTTGCATATGCGTGAAAAGAAATGGAAATAGATAGAATCTACAACCACCTCTGCTTAAACACAATCTGCCTATTGAAACTCTAGGGGGTCATCCTCCACCTAAAGGTGTGTTGGGGAACGTAGCAGAAATTCAAAATTTTCTATGCATCACCAAGATCAATCTATGGAGATTCTAGCAACAAGAGAGAGGGAGAGGATGAGCATCTTCATACCTTTAAAGATCGCTACGCGGAAGCGTCACTAGAACGCGGATGAGGGAATTGTACTCGCGGCAGTTCAAATCGTGGAAGATCCGATCTAACGCCGAACGGACGGTGCCTCCGCATTTAACACACGTACAGCCCAGGGACGTCTCCTCCTTCTTGATCCAGCAAGGGGAGAGGAGAAGTTGAGGGAGAGCTCCGGCAGCACGACGGCGTGGTGGTGGAGCTTGCAGTTCTCCGGTAGGGCTTCGCCAAGCACTACGGAGGAGGAGATGGAGTTGGGGAGGGGAAGGGCAGCGCCAGGGGAAGGGTGTGGCAGCCCTCTCACCCCCCCCCCATTATTTATATGAGGAAGGGGAGAGGGGGGCGGCCCCCTTAGATCTCATCTAGGGGGGCAGCGGTCAAGGGGAGGATCTTGCCCTCCAAGTTGGTGGGAGGCGCCCCCACCCCTAGGGTTTTCAACCCTAGGCGCCTTGGGCCCTTGGGGGGACGCACCAGCCCACTAGGGGCTGGTTCCCACCCTTGTTCATCCCATGTAGTCCCCCATGACAGGTGGACCCACCCGGTGGACCCCCGGACACCTTCCGGTGGTCCCGGTACAATACTGGTAACCCCCAAAATTATTTCGGTGACTGAAACTTGACTTCCCATATATAAATCTTTACCTCCGGACCATTCCGGAACTCCTCGTGATGTCCGGGATCTCATCCGGGACTCCGAACAACATTCGGTAACCGCACACTAATTCCCATAACAACTCTAGCGTCACTGAACCTTAAGTGTGTAGACCCTACGGGTTCGGGAATCACACAGTCATGACCGAGACAGCTCTCCGGTCAATAACCAACAACAGGATCTAGATACCCATTTTGGCTCCCACATGTTCCACGATGATCTCATCGGATGAACCACGATGTTGGGGATTCAATCAATCATGTATACAATTCCCTTTGTCAATCGGTACGTTACTTGCCCGAGATTCGATCATCGGTATCCCAATACCTCGTTCAATCTCGTTACCGGCAAGTCACTTTACTCGTTCCGTAATGCATGATCCCGTGACTAACTACTTAGTCACATTGAGATCATTATGATGATGCATTACTGAGTGGGCCCAGAGATACCTCTCCGTCATGCGGAGTGACAAATCCCAGTCTCGATTCGTGCTAACCCAACAGACACTTTCGGAGATGCCTGTAGTGTACCTTTATAGCCACCCAGTTATGTTGTGACATTTGGTACACCCAAAGCATTCCTACGGTATCCAGGAGTTACACAATCTCATGGTCTAAGGAAATGATACTTGACATTAGAAAAGCTTTAGCAAATGAACTGCACGATCTTGTGCTACGTTTAGGATTGGGTCTTGTCCATCACATCATTCTCCTAATGATGTGATCCCGTTATCAATGACATCTAATGTCCATGGTCAGGAAACCATGACCATCTATTGATCAACGAGCTAGTCAACTAGAGGCTCACTAGGGACATGTTGTGGTCTACGTATTCACACATGTATTACGGTTTTCGGTCAATACAATTATAGCATGAACAATAGACAATTATCATAAACATGGAAATGTAATAATAACCATTTTATTATTGCCTCTAGGGCATATTTCCAACAAAGTGATCCTGTGTTTGAACTAAAACAATTGCCAGACACTTTGAAATATGCTTATCTTGATGAAAAGAAGATATATCCTGTTATTATTAGTGCTAACCTCTCAGAACATGAAGAAGAAAGATTATTGAAAGTTCTAAGGAAGCACAGGGCTGCTATTGGATATACTCTTGATGATCTTAAGGGCATTAGTCCCACTCTATGTCAGCACAAGATTAATTTGGAACCTGATGCTAAACCCGTTGTTGATCACCAACGTCGGTTAAACCCAAAAATGAAGGAAGTGGTAAGAACGGAAATATTGAAACTTCTGGAAGTAGGTATAATCTATACTATAACTGATAGTAGATGGATAAGTCATGTTCATTGTGTCCCTAAGAAGGGAGGTATGACTGTTGTTCCTAATGATAAGAATGAGCTTATTTCACAAAGAATTGTTACGGGCTATAGAATGGTAATTGATTATGGAAAATTAAATAAAGCTACTAGAAAAGATCATTACCAAGCACACACATTTTTGCCTCCTTGATGGATACTCTTGCTTTTCGCAAATACATGTTTTACAATCTGATCAAGAAAAGACCACTTTCACTTGTCCTTTTGGAACATTTTCTTATAGATGTATGCCTTTCGGTTTATGTAATGCACCTGCTACCTTTCAAAGATGTATGACTGTTATGTTCTTTGATTTTTGTGAAAATATTGTTGAGGTTTTCATGGATGACTTTTCTGTTTATGGGAAGTCTTTTGATGATTGTTTAAGCAATCTTGATCGAGTTTTGCAGAGATGTGAACAAACAAATCTTGTCTTGAATTAGGAGAAGTGCCACTTTATGGTTAATGAAGGTATTGTCTTGGGCCATAAAATTTCTAAAAGAGGCATTGAGGTGTACCAAGCCAAGGTCGATGCAATTGAGAAAATGTCATGTCCTAAAGATATTAAAGGTATTTGTAGTTTCCTTGGTCATGCTGGTTTCTATAGGAGGTTTATCAAAGACTTTTCTAAAATTTCTAGGCCTCTTACTAATCTTTTGAAAAGGATATTCCCTTTGTGTTTGATGATGATTGTATGGAAGCCTTTGAAACACTAAAGAAAGCCTTAATTACTGCACCTGTTGTTCAACCACCTGATTGGAACTTGTCTTTTGAGATTATGTGTGGTGCTAGTGATTATGCTGTTGGTGTTGTTCTAGGAAAAAGAGTTGATAAGAAACTAAATGTTATTCATTATGCTAGTAAAACTCTAGACAATGCTCAACGAAACTATGCTACTACTGAAAAAGAATTCTTAGCAGTGGTGTTTGCTTGTGATAAATTCAGATATTACATTGTTGATTCTAAAGTAATTGTTCACACCGATCATGCTGCTATAAAATATCTTATGGAAAAGAAAGATGCTAAACCTAGACTCATTAGGTGGGTTCTTCTGCTACAAGAATTTGATTTGCATATTACTGATCGGAAAGGAGCAGAGAACCCCGTAGCTGATAACTTGTCTAGACTTGAAAATATTCTTGATGACCCACAACCAATTAATGATAGCTTCCTTGATGAACAACTAGCTTCAATAAAAGTTTCTCATAGTACACCTTGGTATGCTGACTATGCTAATTATACTGTTGCTAAATACATACCACCTAGCTTCACATACCAACAAAAGAAAAAAATTCTTCTATGATTTAAGACATTACTTTTGGGATGACCCACATCTTTATAAAGAAGGAGTAGATGGTATCATTAGACGTTGTGTACCTGAGCATGAACAAGAACAAATCCTACGGAAATGTCACTCCAAAGCTTATGGAGGACATCACGCGGAAGACAGAACCGCTCGTATTGCAATCTGGTTTTGATTGGCCTACTCTCTTCAAGGATGCCCGTAAGTTTGTCTCATCATGTGATGAATGCCAAAGAATAGGTAATATCGGTAAGTGTCAAGAAATGCCTATGAATTATTCAATTGTTGTTGAACCATTTGATGTTTGGGGATTTGACTTCATGGGACCTTTTCCTTCCTCTAATGGGTATACACATATTTTGGTTGTTGTTGATTATGTTACTAAGTGGGTAGAAGCTACTCCAACCAGTAGTGCTGATCGCAACACCTCTATTAAAATTCTTAAGGAAGTTATTTTCCCAAGGTTTGGAGTCCCAAGATATTTAATGACTGATGGTGGTTCACACTTTATTCATGGTGCTTTCCGTAAAATGCTTGCTAAGTATGATGTTAATCATAGAATTGCGTCACCTTATCCTCCTCAGTCTAGTGGTCAAGTTGAACTTAGCAATAGAGAAATAAAACTAATCTTACAAAAGACTGTTAATAGGTCCCGGAAGAATTGGTCTAAGAAATTAGATGATGCACTTTGGGCTTATAGAACAGCTTACAAAAATCCTATGTGTATGTCTCCATATAAAATGGTTTATAGAAAAGCTTGTCATTTACCTCTTGAGTTAGAATACAAATCATTTTGGGCAATAAAAGAACTTAATTATGATTTCAAACTCGCTGGAGAAAATAGGTTATTTGATATTAGCTCATTAGATGAATGGAGAACCCAGGCTTATGAAAATGCTAAGTTATTCAAAGAAAAAGTTAAAAGATGGCATGACAAAAGAATCCAAAAGCGTGAGTTCAAGGTGGGAGAATATGTTCTTTTGTACAACTCTCGTTTCAGATTCTTGGCAGGAAAACTCCTCTCCAAATGGGAAGGACCCTATGTCATCGAGGAGGTCTAGCGACCCGAAGCTATCAAAATAAATAATGCCGAAGGGAGTAACCCAAAGGTTGTCAATGGGCAACGAATAAAACACTATATCTCAGGTACGCCCATTAATGTTGAAAGTAATGTTATCCAAACTTTGACACCGGAAGAACACATAAAAGAGTCCTTCCGGAACACTCCGGAGGTACATGAAACGGTAAGTATACGGACTCCGAAAAATCCGCAAAAATACTTTTTGTCAGTTTTGGAATATTTAGAAAATTAGGAAAATAAGAAACTTCCAGGAAAGTGACCCTGGTGGGCACAATACACAAGGGCGCGCTAGGCGCACCTCGGGTGCTTTCCGGTCTCCGTTTTTCTTCCGTTTTGCTTGTTCCCCAAGATAAAAAATCTATATGTACCTCCCGAACCTGTTAACTTCCGTATCACGGAGAAATCTCCCGTTTTCTTTTCTTGCTGTTTTCTGTCTGATTTATTGAGCCTGGCATCATGTCTTCTCCAACCTCTGATCATATGGAAGAAGATGCTTGGTTGATGAAGATCGAGCTGAAGAGAGAAGACCCCGTTGGAGCAGGAAGGAGGACAAGAGCAAGGAGGCACCCGGAGATCAAGTGTCGATGGATGAACAAGCATTGCCCGCCGATGAGGAAGAGGAAGATATCCTTGAACCCTACTATGCCCATCTTACCACCGTTGAGATTACAGCCTTCAGGATCATTAACACGGTTCGTATACAAAATAAGTATCTCAATCGTGAAAATATTTTGCATATGGAGCACATTGCTTCCCTGCGGAGAGTCGTCCGAAGATTGGAGAGCCTCTTGATCCTTAAAGACTGGATTGCTTCTACTTCATCACCACCAAAAGAAAACTGAGTATTGGGTATGGGCACTCCCCTTGGCTTTTGCCAAGCTTGGGGGAGAGGCCCTGGTATCATATGAATCTCCACTATCTTTTGCCTTTATTTTCTTAGTTCGACGAATGGTTATCTTTTGCTATTAGATGAATAAAAGTTTAGTTCGATCCTTGCTTTTTGTGAGTTTGCTTAGTGATAAATCCTTGTAATCATGTGCAACATATAATAAAGTTTAGTTTGAGTTCTGCCTTCTTTACTTTCTTGCTGCAGTAAAAAGAAAGGAAATAAAAAGAAAAGATCATACGCTAATCTTATGTTAAGTGATGACATTACACAAGGAAAAGTATAAGTAGAAAATTTTATTGTAGATTGACAAACATAGCATTAGTTAATGATGCAACACATGCAAGAATTAATAAGGGAAGACAAGATTCATATATAAATACACTATCATGGAAATCTTTTGTGATTGTGAGCACCCATCAAAATAATGGACAAGGAAGACAACTTAATGATTTATGTTTGTTCATATTCACATAGAAGTCATATTGTCATAGATCCTTAAACATGTGGTGCTTGCCCCTATCTTTGCTAGCCAAAAATTCCGCACTAAGTAAAGATACTACTTGTGCATCCAAAACCCTTAAATCCTATCTTGTTTGGGAGTCCACCATACCTACCTATGGATTGAGTAAGATACTTCAAGTAAGTTGTCATCGGTGCAAAAAGGGCAATAAAAATTGCTTATAAAAATGTGAGATCATTTAGTGTAAGGGAAAATTGAACGTTCTACGAACTTGTGATGGTGAAGAATAAAAGCGACAGACTGCATAATAAAGGTTGCCATCACAAGGGGCAATATAACGTGATGTTCTCTTGCACTAAGGGGTTGAGCATACAAATAAAAAGCGCATGGCAACCTCTGCTTCCCTCTGCGAAGGGCCTATCTTTTACTTTCATGTATTTACTTTTTTATGCAAGAGTCAAAGTTTTTCTCTCTATTCCTTTTATTTTTCTCCTTTGGCAAGAATCATGTGGTGAGGAAAGATCTAGGCACATATGTCCAGTTGAATATGGGTAGCTTAAGTTATTATTGTTGACATCACCCTTGAGGTGAGTGTGTTGGGAGGCGAAACTATAAGCCCCTATCTTTCTTTGTGTCCGATTGAAATGTTTTGCACATGTGTACGAGGTGAGTGTTAGCAATCATAAAAGACTAAATGATGGTTGAGTATGTGGACTTGCCTAAAGGCTCCGATACGTGACCCTTCCTGAAAAGATGATGAATTGTAGTTGCAAAGTTGACTGAGAACATAGTTTGTTGGTTTACAATAGAGTTTATGCTTTATACTTTGATGTTGTGATGAATTGTCACTTGTTCATGAGAAATCTATGATAAAAGTTCTAGAATGGAAGTTTTATATTGAAGTTTGTTGCTGTTATAATAAGTCACATGATGTTGCTATGTCCGTATTTTTGTTTTTATCGACACCTCTCTCTCTAAGCATGTGGACATGTTTTTCGATTTTGGTTTTTGCTTGAAGACAAGCGAGGTCTAAGCTTGGGGAGTTGATATGTCCATTTTGCATCATGTTTTCCTACTGTTATTTATATTGTTTTATTGTATAATAATGCCTTTTGGAGTAATTCTAATGACTTTTCTCTCATAATATGCAAGGTATGAACCAAGGGGGAGAATTCTGGTAGCTGGAAATCTGGACCTGAAAAAAGCTACGTCAAGCTACCTATTCTGCACAACACCAAATGAGCTGAAACTCCTCGAGGATTTTTATGGAATATTTAGTGAATATTGCAGCAAATAAGTACCTAAGGAGGGCCACCAGGTGGGCACAACCCACCTGGGTGCGCCAGCAGGCCCAGGTGCGCCCTGGTGGGTGCTGCCCTCCTCAGCCCACCTATGGTGCCCATTTTCTGGTATAGAAGTCATTTTGACCTCGAAAAAAATAAGGGGAGGACATTCCGGACGAAGCGACGCCGCCTCGAGGTGGAACTTGGTGTCGGGGGTTGGGTGCGACATATGCCAAAGGATGGCTTATCATGGTGGGGGCGAGTAGAACGTCGCCGGTGCCTGGAAACGGGATGAGGCGTAGGCATGCACGCCGGCGAATCTTACCCAGCTTCGGGGCTCTCCGGGGAGATAACACCCCTACTGCTGCTCTGCGGGGTCTCCGCATGATCACTAAAGCAAGGTGACTACAATGGTGCTCGTTGAGCTGTATCGGGAGGTAGGAGAGAGTAAGGCTAGTCCTCTCCCTCTTGGCTATCTGGTTTATCTCTATCAAGGTCCGAACCCTTTGCATGGGTGCTCCGGGGGGTTTATATAGGCCTACCCCCCGGCGGTACAATGGTAATCCGGCTGGGTGCGGGCCCCAGCCGTCTGTCTCTCACACCGCCGTCCTTCCCGCCGGCTTCTGGGGCCCGCCGACTGGTGGGCCCCGCGGACAGGCCCGACACTGTGCGGCACTCCCGATGACGCAGGCTTGGTCATCGGGTCGTGGCAACAGTCCCGCCGTCTATCGGGCGATCACTGCCGCCATTCCCCATCCAATCTGGTTAATGGCTCGTGGGGCCCTGAAGAGGAGGCGGCCGACTCCAGGGAGGCCGACTCTCTCAGGGCCGTCTTCGGGCGCCCTGGCCGCCTTCGGTCCACCCACTGACAGGCGGCCCCGCGGTATTCGGGCCGTACAGGCCGGCGTCGTGGGTACAGTGCGTCACGCACTGTGGCTGAGGTCAGGGCCGGCATGGCAACAGTGCCGCGCCTCGCCGGAGATCTTCCGGCGATACGGCTCACTGTAGCCATGCCAGTCCCTCGTAGGTGGGGAGGAACGGCCACATCATGACCGTACCCCGCATCGGGCTTCGGGAAGGGTCATGGGCCGACTCCCAGAGTCGGCCTCTCTGGAGGTCGCCGTCTGGGACTCGGCTTGTCTTGGAGTCGCCGTCTGGGACTCGGCTTGAGGGGCGCGGCCTGCCCCGATGTCTTGAAAGATCCTGGGCCACGGGTTAGCCTACCCGTGGCCCATTACTCCGACAGTAGTCCCCGAAGCTGGTGAAGCCCCGCGGACACCGCCTGGTGGGGCTTCAACAGTTTCAACCTTCCCAGCGCAGACTCTGAACTCGGCCGCCGTCTTCTCTTTGGCCGACTTGCGGAAAGTCAGATTTTTTCTAACGAGGGGCCGCTGCTTGAAAGTCGCGGCGGGAAAACGGGCGGCGTGTCTGATACGCTTCCCTGCTGCCATCGAGGCGGTCCTATCGCGTGGCGCCACATGGAGAGGATAGTCTGCTCACCCACGCGCGCGACGGGACGGGCCGTCAGGCGGGGCCCGCCACTACCGCGCCTCTGCATACGAACGGATCCGTTGCGGCCGTGGACGGTTAGTTTCCCCCACGTTGTTACTGCGTGCAGTAACTTCGTGGGGCAAATCGTGGGCAGCGTGGGGCACCGGGCGCAGTTAATCCCAGCCCGCCCCCTCAGCTCCTCAGCCCACATGGCTATAAATAGGCAGGGAGGAGCGGGGCGGCACCGCACGCGCATCCTTCTTCCCCACTCTCCCGCCTCATCTTGCCTTCTCCTCCTCCTACCCCCGCCGTCGAGCGAGAACACTTCCTCACCGCGGCGATGAGCTCTTCCTCCGCCGCGGCCCCCGCTGTGCGCTCCGGCGTATGGGATGGCTCGGAAGTGGAGGAGGAACACATCGAGTTCCTCCACCAGACCCGCCGTCTCCCCAGCGCGGACCTTGTGCGCACCCGCCCCGCGCCGGCGGGGGAGACCCGGCTGGCGCCGGAGGAGGGCGAGCGGGTCATCTTCCGCTTGCACCTCATGTGCGGCCTGGGGCTGCTGGCGAGCGGTTTCTTCTGCTCGTTCCTGGAGTTCCACAACCTTCAGCCACACCACCTCACTCCGAACACAGTGGTGTTGCTCTCCGCCTTCGCCACTCTGTGTGAAGGCTTCCTCGGCGTTCTCCCCACCCTCGAGTTGTGGGGAGAATTCTTCTCTTCTAAGCTCGGCACGCAAGTCGCCGGCATTCCGGCTTAGTGCGGCACCTACGTCGCGGTGCGGCGCACGACAGCCGACAACCCCTTTCCTCCCATCTCGCTGATAAAGTCGGTGAAGATGTGGCAGCACTCGTATTTCTACGTGAAGAACCTCTCCACTGACGGTGACTGGGTCAACCTGCCGCCCTTCAACGCCCACCCCCTGACTGGGAGGCTCCCCAGCTGGTCTCACCGGGCCAAGTCGCTGACTCCCTCCAAAGCCGCCGCCGTAGCGCGACTCCGAGTCTTGCTGCAGTCGGAGGGCCTCGTCGGATCCGACCTTCTGGCCGCCTTCGTGGCGCGCCGAGTCCTCCCGCTCCAAGGCCGGCCTCACCTGATCTGTCAGATGAGCGGCCTCCGAGATCCAAGTCGGATGAGCACCAAGGAGATGCCCCGCAAGGAGGTGGCGAACTTGGTGAACCACATCGCGCACTGCGAGTTCACGGAGGACTGGCAGTTCGGCAAGGATCCGTACTTGCGCGACAACCCCCCTCCAGTGGTAAGTCGCATCTCCCTGTAGTTTTGTCTTCTTTTGCAGCCGACTCCGGCTTCTGACTCTTGTCGGTTTCTTCTGGCTGGAACCCCATCATGGAGCCTGCGGCCGGCGCTACGAGACAGCCCCGCGAGTACATCCCTGACCGCGCGGACAGCAACGTCGATGACCCCGACCTGGGGGCGGCGGCGATGGAAGCCGACGCCGAAGGCGGCGGAGAAGGGGCAGACGGCAGCTTCAGGCCCTCGGCCACCTTCGCCGACTGGCCTGAAGACGACGCCGACGGGGAAGTCGCCCCGCTCCACCAGCCGAGGGCCGGCCTGGCTGGCCAAGGCGGCGCGAAGAGGCATCACGCCGGGCCGAGTGTGCCCGGCGGCAAACTGAAGAAGTTCAAGGGGGCGGCCGCCGCGACGAAACGGGAGGAGGCGGCCGCGAAGGCCAACCGCTTCCGAAGGGAAGTGAGAAGGCCGCCGCTAGTCTCAGCGTAAGTCTTCACGCTTTTTATTTCTTTTGTTGAATCTCGCCCGAATTTTCCTTTATTCTTCCTCCATTCTTCTTCAGGGCCCCCCTCTCCCTTGAGAGAGTCGCCGTCCCCTCTGTCATGGGGTCGGCAGAGACGTCCACCAACACTCGGCGGCCCAATCCCGCCGCCGACCTCCGAGAGGCGACGGAGCGGAATGCGCAGGAGAAGCGCGACGAGGAGGAGGCCGACCGCCTGGAGAAGGCGCAGGCCGAGAAGGCAGCCGCCAACGCCCAGAAGAGGCTGGAGGACGCCGAAGCCGCCCTTGCGGCGAAGCGGCGTGCTGAGGAGGCCGCGCGTCGCCGATCGGCGATGCTCGTCCCCCCATTGTCGTCGGCGCCACCGGCTCCGGAGTTCACGGGGCAGACCGAAGAGGTCGGCACCAAGAACCCCCTCGCAGAGGAGGGCGGCGATGCTTTAGGCTCGGACACCCTCGTGCCGCCTCCGCCACCGTCTGGAAGACCGCACGGCAAACAGCCGGTGGGCCAGTCGGAGCCGCCGACCGCGGACGAGGCCGAGGCGCAGCTGCTTCTTCAAGTTGCCACGCCGGTGCGCCGCCGTCTTGAGAGGACGACCTCGGCGCCGCGACCTTGGGAAACCGGCACCGCCAGCTCGGTGAGTCTGGACGTCGAGGCCTCCAGTGCCGCGCCCACCGGGTGGTTGCGCGGAGGCGGCACCGGACCACTGAACCAAGCGCTCCTGGACGTCCAGGCGAAGCTGCGCGCTGAAAGCGATGCCCTTCAAGTCTGCACCAGGGCGCATCTGGCCGTGCGGACATCTGTCCGAGTACGTTTTCTTCTTCTTTCTGATTCTTGTTGTTTCTGTGGGGGCGCGCCGGCGCACCCACTGGGTGTAGTCCCCGAGTTCTGAGCCGGCTGCTGAGCAGGCGGTTCGGAACTCCCTCTGGCGAGTTCTGGATACTGACTTTGTCTTCATTGGCTTTTTGTAGGAGTATCATAACCTCCGTGCCACTGCCTTCAACCGCAATGTTGAGGAGTTGAACAAGCGGACCGCCGACTTGGTGGAAAGCCGGGGTGAGCTCTTTTCTTCCTTCTTCGCGGGGGTGCGCTGGCGCACCCGCGGGCTGTAGTCCCTGAGATTCGGGCCGACTGCTGAGCAGTCGGGCCAGATCTCCCCAGCGATCTACTTTAGTGACGACTTGCCTGTCTCCTCCTTGGTTCTTATGGTGCCAACGCCGCTCTTCAGAAGCAGCTGGGCGAGGCCAACACCGCTCGGCGTGCCAAGGAGGAGGAGTGCAGCAAGCTCGCTAAAGAGCGTGACCTGCTGGCAACGCAGCTGGCCGAGCAGAGGGAGTTGCTCCAGAAGGCGCAGGACGAGGCCAAGACGCGGGAGGCCGCCCTTATGGCCGAGTTCGAGATCGAGCGCTCCGCCTGGACTGATAGGGAGGCGATGCTGACTTCCAGCTACCATGAAATCGAGGACATCGTCGACGGTGAGTTTCTTTTGTTTCTTCGGGCTTCCGATTGTGTGTCAGGCCGACTTCTGATTTTTCGACTTTCTTCTTTTTTGTCCTGGCAGACTTCTTTCCTGGTCATTCACAGGCAGTCCCTCTGGCCATCGAGGCTGCTCGGGAGGCGCAAAGGGCGAAGGGTGAGGAGATCGCCGCTAATGCCCCCCGAACTATCGACGAGCAGCTCCTGAGCATTGAAGCCCGTCTTCGTCCGGCTCACCGGCTGCTGCTCCGGCTTCAGCGTGTCGGCGCCTAGTCGGTTGCCGCCCTGTGGCCGGACATGCCGGCTCTGCGCACTGCCAGTCGGACCGCCGACTGGCTGGAAATCGCCGCCGGCCGTCTTGAGGCTTGGAAGGGCTCCTCGGCCCGGGCCGGAGCGCGCCGGGCCTTGGAGTTCGTCAAGGCGTGGTATCCGGGGCTGGACCTGGACCGCCTGGCCGCGTTCCAGTCAGAAGCCCAGGCCGAGATGGAGGCCGTGGAGGGCGCCCTTGTCGAGCGCGCGGCGGCCATCACCGAGTACACGGACACCAACGTCTTCGTGCCCGAGCGGGCTGAAGGCGGCGAGGAAGTGCCGCCGGACTGGTTCGGGATGAACCCGGAGTATGGCGAAGATTCGGCGGAGGTGATCGACTCCAGCACCGAGAAGGAGGACGAGGCGGAGGACAGAGGCGAGGCGGAGGCGCCAGAGGACGGAGCAGGCGGCCAGCCTCAACCCGATCGCGCCTCCAGCAACGAGCCGCGTGGAGACAAAGCGACTGCCGCTGGAGGCGACCAAGCCGAGACCGCCCAGCCGACTGCCCCGGCACCCGACACCGCCATCTCCTCCGATCCTCCGGCCCTGGAGACCGCCTCCTAGGCTGCTTTTTCCGCCTCTGTTTATCTGTCTTTAGTAATCTTTTGAAAATTTGTTAGGTTCGAACAATTCCACCTGCGGGGTGTATCCTGAACTTCTATTCGAAGATTCGGCCAAGGGCCTATGTAAATATTTATCCGATTTCCGCCTTTCCTTGCTTATTGCTCCTTAGGCTTTTTCCTTTGTCGTCTTCCTTTAGTTGCCGCCTTGCCGGCTGGATAGCCGCTCTGCGGACTGTCGCTAGGTCAAGTGCTTGGCTACTTCGGGAAGGCAAGTACTTGGCCGTTTAGAGTTTCTTTAGCAAGTCGGCTAGAAAGCGACATGTCGACTATCCAAGAGTCGGCCGTCTTTGATAAAAGCTAAGACGGCGGCCGACTATTCATGAGTCGGCTCTGCAGAGAGAGACTGGTAACCGGCTTGAGCTATGCATACGCTTTAGGTCCTTAGCCATTTTTTCATGTGTGCGCTCGTTCTTGCTTGTTCTCCGCCTACCAGCAGTCGCTCTACGAGCTGCAGCTTTCAACAGGAGACAGCTTGAACGCAACACATTACTTGTCTGACTGCAGGAAGCATTTCATAGCGCAATACGGCAAGTCCCCGGGCCGACTAGTCGGACCCGGTGCCAGACGGTATGATAAAAAGAGTAGCATATTCGGAAGCGTGATTCTTATCATACAAATAACAAAAAGGCAGTCCCCGAGCTCGTCTCGGGGGGCCTAAGGTCTTAGCACTTTAATACAAAGGGGGTAGTGCAATACATACTGCATCAACTGTAAAATCTTCGAAGAAGATTCGCGTTCCATGGGCGCTCTGTTTCTTTGCCGGAGTCATCCCTCTTGCGCGCTCGAGGCTTCTGAGCGTCAATCAGATAGTAGGCGTCGTTCCCCAGCACCTTGCTGATGATGAAGGGACCCTCCCAAGGTGCCGACAACTTGTGCTAGCCGGCTGTTCTCTGAATCAGCCGGAGCACAAGGTCGCCCTCTTGGAACGATCTCGGCTTGACCTTTCGGTTGTAGTATCGGCGTAGACTCTGCTGGTAGATGCTGGACCGGCTGAGTCCCAACAGCCGGCCCTCTTCCAGCAGGTCAACACCGTCTTGGCGTGCTTCTTCAGCTTCCTCTTCGGTGTACATGGTGACTCGTGGAGAGTCGAACTCTATATCCGTTGGGATGATGGCTTCGGCACCGTAGACGAGGAAGAAAGGCGTGAAGCCGGTTGACTTGTTCGGAGTCGTGCGCAGACTCCAGAGGACGGCTGGTAGCTCCTCGACCCAACAGCCGGCCGAACGCTCGAGTGGTTCGACCAGTCGAGGCTTGATGCCGGACAGGATGAGGCCGTTTGCTCGTTCCGCCTAGCCGTTTGACTGCGGGTGGGCAACGGACGCTAAGTCCAGTCGGATGCCCTGCGTCGCGCAGAAACGGGCCAAGGCGCCCTTGGCAAAGTTTGTGTCGTTGTCGGTGATGATGCTGTGCAGTATGCCATACCGCACCGTGATGTCGGCGATGAAAGTCACTGCAGTCGGTCCGTTCAACTTCTTGATGGGCTTTGCTTCTACCCACTTGGTGAACTTGTCCACCGCGACAAGCAGGTGAGTTAGGCCGCCTCGGGCCGTCTTGAATGGTCCTACCATGTCCAGGCCCCAAACTGCGAAGGGCCAGGCGATGGGGATTGTCTTTAGCGCGGAAGCCGGCTGAAGTGGCTTGGAGCGGAACATCTGGCACCCCTTGCATTTTTGGACTAGCTCTTTAGCTTCTTCCAGGGCAGTCGGCTAAAAGAAACCGTGCCGAAAAGCTTTGGCGACGAGTGCCCTTGATGCCGCATGGTGGCCGCACTCGCCCTGATGGATGTCTCTGAGGATTGCTTGGCCTTGTTCTGATTCTACGCAGCGCTGGTAGACACCAGTGACATTGCGCCTGACTAGCTCTCTGTTGACTATGGTGTATGCTGCTGCTCGGCGTTGCACTTGCCGAGCCAGGATCTCATCTGTCGGCAGCTCTCTGTTCACTAGAAACTTGAGAATGGGCTGTGCCCATGAGGGTGCTGCTATCTCTTCTACTACCACAACGACTTGGACAAGGGTGGCCGGGCTGGGAGGCGGCGGGCTGGAGTCTGCGGCCGTTTGCTGGATTGACGGAGTCTCTGGGCCGACTGGCGCAGTCCCCGGGCCGGGCTCTGAAGTCCCCGGGTCGGCTGGCGCAGTCCCCGGGCCGGGTTCTGAAGTCCCCGGGCCGGCTTCGACTGTAGTTTTCTTGGGGCTGTCTGCTGGGGCTCTGGAGTCGGATCCGACTACTTCTGGAGGGGACGGCACAAAAATGGAGTCTGACTCTGGTGAAGGCTTGATAGACGGCTTGAGGAGGCGCTGAAGGGCGACGCCGGAAGGTATCGCTTGGCGAGTGGAGCCGACTCGTGCCAAGGCATCTGCTTGATCATTGTCATTTCTTGGCACATGAAGGAATTCGCACCCCTCGAAGTATCCGCTGAGTTGCTGCACCAGGAAACGGTAGCTCGCCATGTTTGCGTCTTTGGCGTCCCAGTCGCCAGATGATTGCTGAACCACCAAGTCGGAGTCGCCATAGCACAGGATCTGGCGAATGCCGAGTTCTTTGGCAAGCCGGAGCCCATGAATGAGCGCCTCATATTCGGCGACGTTGTTGGAGGCGGCGAAGTGGATCTGCAGCGCATACTTGAGCTTGTCGCCTTTAGGGGAGGTGAGGACGACGCCAGCTCCCAGGCCGGTGCGCTTCTTGGAGCCATCAAAATGCATCCGCCAATGGGTGGAGTCAGGCACTGGCGGCAGGTACTGGGTCTCGGCCCAGTCGACGAGGAAGTCGGCCAGCGCCTGTGACTTGATGGCGGTGCGGGGCTGGTAGTAGATGGTATAAGGAGCCAGACCTATAGCCCATTTGGCTACTCGGCTGGAGGCGTCTCGGCTTCCGATGATCTCGGCGAGTGGAGCGGTGCAAACCACAGTGATTGGATGCTCTTGAAAGTAAGCCTCTTGGCGGCAAAATGCACACCGTAGCACATCTTCTGGTAGTGAGGGTAGTTCTGCTTGGAGGTCGACAGTACCTCGCTCAGGTAATATACCGGCCTCTGGACAGGGAGCGCCTTGCCTTCCTCCTTGCGCTCGACTACGATGACTATGCTGACTACTCGGCTGGTGGCGGCGATGTACAAGAGCATGGGCTCTTTGGGAGTCGGAGCCGCCAACACAGGGGGAGTAGTCAACATCTTCTTCAGTTGGAGAAATGCCTCATCCGCCTTGTGGTTCCACTCAAAAAAGGTGGTCTTCTTCATCAATTGATACAAGGTAGAGCTTTCTCGCCCAGCCGACTGATGAATCGGCTGATGGACGCCAAGCAGCCGGTGAACTTCTGCACATCTAACAGTCGGCTGGGTACCTCCATCCTCTCGATGGCCTTGATCTTCACGGGGTTGCACTCTATGCCGTGTTCGGAGACCAGGAAGCCAAGGAGCTGGCCGGCCGATACTCCGAAAACGCACTTCTCAGGGTTGAGCTTGATCTGGAATCGGCGTAGATTCTCAAAGGTCTCCTTGAGGTCTTCCAGCAGCATCCCACGCTTCTCCGTCTTCACCACCACATCATCCACATAGACGTGGGCATTCCTGCCGAGTTGCTTGAGGAGGCACTTCTGCATGCAACGCTGAAAGGTGGCGCCGGCATTCCTCAAGCCGAACGTCATCGTCAGGTAGCAGAAGGCCCCAAACGGCGTGATGAAGGCAGTCTTCAGTCTGTCTGCCGGGTTCAGCTTGATCTGGTGATATCCTGAATATGCATCTAAGAAGCTCAGCAGCTCGCATCCGGCTGTGGAGTCTATCACCTGGTCAATTCTCGGCAGGGCAAACGGATCCTTTGGGCAGGCCTTGTTGAGACTTGTGTAGTCAATACACATCCGCCACTGTTTGTTCTTCTTCAACACCAGAACTGGGTTAGCTAGCCACTCTGGAAAAAATACTTCCATGATGAAGCCGGCTGCCAGGAGCCGGGCTATCTCTTCTCCAACCACTCTTCTTTTCTCTTCTGACAGGCAGCGCAGGGGCTGCCTGACGGGTTTCATATCTGGCCTGACGTGTAGCTTGTGCTCGGCGAATTCCGTCGGGACACCAGGCATGTCCTTGGGAAACCATGCGAAGATGTTGCGATTCTCACGGAGGAAATCAACAAGCTCGCCTTCCTATTTGCTGTCGAGGCCCGTGCCCATGACAGTGTACCTCTCTGGGTGCTTCGGGTCCAAGGGTATCTTCTTGGTCTCTTTGGCCGGCTTGAATGATCCTTCTGCCTCTGACTCCTTGGGGTCGGACGATAACTCAGGCTGCTTTCCTGCCATCGCCACGACCCGGTCAAGGAGCCGCTTCTCAGCCGCGATCACCAGGGACTTGGCCAGCCGAGTGCTTTCGGCCACGCAGGCGGACGACTTCCTGTAGTCGCCGTCTATGGTCAGAATTCCCTTGGAACTCGGCATCTTCATCTTCAGGTAGGCGTAGTGAGGGACCACCATGAACTTGGCCAAAGCAGGTCGGCCAAGCAGGGCGTGGTATGGGCTTTCCAAGTCCACTACTTCAAACCAGACCGGCTCTCGGTGGAAATGATCTTTGTCTCCGAAGAGGACGTCTATCAGGATCTTGCCGATTGGCGAACAGGAAAGGCCGGGTACAATTCCATGGAACACAGTCCGGCTGCTCTGCAGCTGTCTTCGCTTGATTCCTAGCTTCTCCATGGTGTCTTTGTACAGGATGTTGATGCTGCTGCCTCCGTCTATTAGGACTCGCGAGAAACGGGCGGCCTGCCTATCAGTGGCCAAGGTGGCACCTAGGACCAGGGCATAAGAGCCCGGACTCGGCATCACCTCTGGGTGATCCGCTCTACTCCAACTGATAGGCTTCTCGGACCAATGCATGAACTCCAGAGTATCTGTTGCTACTGCATTTACTTCTTGTTGCTGTTGGCGCCTGCTGCGCTGGTCATCTGCCACACTGGTGAACACCACATAGGCTCCGTGCTCTTCTGGGAACTCGTCTTGCACCGTGCCGACAGACCGAGCAGCCGGCTGCTGAGGCGGCAGTGGAGGCGGCGGCCCAGCAGGCAGAGAAGGAGTGAGGCCGTCTTCCTTGGCGATTCTGGTGAGCCAGTGGCACTTTCTGGTGGTGTGGTTGGACGGCTTCGCACCGCTGTGGAACTTGCAGGGACCATCCAAAGTCTGCTCATAGGAGAAGGCTGGCAACCAGTTGGATTTGCCGCCTTTCTGCCGCTTGGCCGGAGGTTGCCCCTCCGGCTGTTGGTCTTCAACGGTCGCCACTTGCTGACTGTTGGAAGTCGGCTGTTGGGCCTTGCACTTGTTGTCGTTCTGTTGTTGGCGCCGACTGGTGTCTCCAGCCGGGGCTTTGGGAGCCTGAGGGGTCACCTTGCCAGCGGCGTTGACTTGGATCTCTGTCTTCATGGAAGAGTCGGCCGTGGCGTACTTGTCTGCTATGACTAGCAGTTTGTCGAGGGTTTCTGGCTCGTCGCAGAGGAGCCTGTTCTTAAGGAGGGTGCCCTCTCGGCACCCGGCGGTGAAGTACTCGATAGCCTGCACCTTGTGCACGCCCTCGCAGGAGTTCCGAAGCTCGCCCCAGCGCGTGAGGTAGTCGCGTGTTGATTCATCAGGGCCTTGCACGCACAAGGAAAGCTGGCGCGGCTTGGGAGGTCGCTTGTACGTGCTCGTGAAGTTGCGGATGAAGGCTTCGGTGAAGTCGACCCAGCTGTTGATGCTGTGGGGCTTCAGGCTGTTCAACCATGTCCAGGCCGTCCCCTAGAGCATGAAAGGAACGTACTTCACGGCAACTCGCTTGTTGCCGTTCGCTATGCTGACGGCTGTGGAGTAGTCTATCAGCCAGTCCTCCGGCTTCATGGAGCCGGTGTACTTGGGTGTGTCTCGGGGGAGCGTGAACCCTTTGGGGAAAGGCTCGTCTCTGATGCAGGGCCCGAAGCAAGGCGGCCCAGCTCGTCTTCCTCTTCCAGCGCCAGGGATCGGTGGAGTCGGTCGATCCGATGGCGTGTGTCGTTCTCTCCGACTCCCTCTCGGTGGCCAAGGCGACCTCCAAGAGTCGGATGCTCAACAGGCGGTGGGGAAACTCGCCGCTCTCTTCTGGGCGGGGGAGGCAGGTAGTCGTCCGCCGCTCTACTGCTCTCGGGCGGCCGTCTTGGTCGCGCTCGATGGTGATGTGAGTCCGACTGTGACTGACAGCCGGCTCCTTTTCTTTCCTTCCGCGGACTCCACCAGTCGGCGTCTGAGAGGTCGCGCCTTGATCTCGGCGGGGAGGCAAGTCGTCGTTCGGCTGCTGCAGCGCGTCTGCGCGGCCGCCGGCCGCGTTCTGCGCATCAACCGCATCGAGGAGTTGCTGGACTCGCTCCGTCATCACACGGCGCTCTTCGCCCTTGAAGTTCTTCAGCTCGTCAGTCGCCGCTTGGGCGGCGCGGATGTTCTCCGCAGGGGTGGCATATACGGGGCGTTTTGCCCCGAACAAGTCGGCGATGTCTGCGCCACGCTGCCGGACCGCGCCTAGACGGCTCGGCCCAGTCGGAGCCGGCGAGCCGCCTACAGCGCCATCCATCTCGCGCTGGTATGCCTCTGACAAGCGCCTCATGCTTGCCAGCTTCTTGGCACCTTCGATGATCTGAAGGCGGCGTGTCTCCAGCGTCTCGGCGTCTGCGTCCTCTGGAATGGGCGCGGTGAGGTCTTGCAGGGCCGCAGCTAACGGGTCCTGGGCTTCTTCGCCGGAGTGCTCGCCGTGACTGATGACGAGCACCTCCGTGACGGCGCTTCCGCCGCTCTCCTCGTACGGAAGCGGCTCGTCGTAGACCACCACGTTGGTGGGAAAAATATCAAGCGACACGGCGTCGGAGTCGACCAGCATCGGGTCGGTGGAGCCTACGGACTCCAAGTCAACGGCAGGCTCGCCGGCGACATGGAGTTGGTCAAGGAGGCCCGCGAGGAGGCTCTCGGGGCCACCCGTGCCTGCGTCGGATGTAGGCTCGTCGGAGAGGCGCACCTCGCCGACAAGTTTGGCGAGGCTGCTCGCGGCGCAGGCGGCCTCAGCGCCGCGCAGCGTGTCGATGCAGACTCCATCCGGCAAGCCTGGCTGGCTGTGCTCGCCAGGGAGGAAGTGGGTTCCCGTCCAGAACAGAACTCCGGACGACGGTGCACCTCGCCCCACGGTGGGCGCCAAATGTCGGGGGTTGGGTGCGACATATGCCAAAGGATGGCTTATCATGGTGGGGGCGAGTAGAACGTCGCCGGTGCCTGGAAACGGGATGAGGCGTAGGCATGCACGCCGGCGAATCTTACCCAGCTTCGGGGCTCTCCGGGGAGATAACACCCCTACTGCTGCTCTGCGGGGTCTCCGCATGATCACTAAAGCAAGGTGACTACAATGGTGCTCCTTGAGCTGTATCGGGAGGTAGGAGAGAGCAAGGCTAGTCCTCTCCCTCTTGGCTATCTGGTTTATCTCTATCAAGGTCCGAACCCTTTGCATGGGTGTTCTGCGGGGTTTATATAGGCCTACCCCCCGGGGGTACAATGGTAATCCGGCTGGGTGCGGGCCCCAGCCGTCTGTCTCTCACACCGCTGTCCTTCCTGTCGGCTTCTGGGGCCCGCCGACTGGTGGGCCCAGTGGACAGGCCCGACACTGTGCGGCACTCCCGATGACGCAGGCTTGGTCATCGGGTCGTGGCAACAGTGCCACCGTCTATCGGGCGATCACTGCCGCCATTCCCCATCCAATCTGGTTAATGGCTCGTGGGGCCCTGAAGAGGAGGCGGCCGACTCCAGGGAGGCCGACTCTCTCAGGGCCATCTTCGGGCACCCTGGCCGCCTTCGGTCCACCCACTGACAGGCGGCCCCGCGGTCTTCAGGCCGTACAGGCCGGCGTCGTGGGTACAGTGCGTCGCGCACTATGGCTGAGGTCAGGGCCGGCATGGCAACAGTGCCGCGCCTCGCCAGAGATCTTCCGGCGATACGGCTCACTGTAGCCATGCCAGTCCCTCGTAGGCGGGGAGGAACGGCCACGTCGTGACCGTACCCTGCATCGGGCTTCGGGAAGGGTCATGGGCCGACTCCTAGAGTCGGCCTCTCTGGAGGTCGCCGTCTGGGACTCGGCTTGTCTTGGAGTCGCCGTCTGGGACTCGGCTTGAGGGGCGCGGCCTGCCCTGATGTCTTGAAAGATCCTGGGCCACGGGTTAGCCTACCCGTGTGTCGGTGTACTAGAGTAGGGGTACCCTAGTATCCCGAACTTGTGCACGGGCAGTCGCAGCACCCCGCGGCAAGGCTTGCCGGGTGACCGCCAAGGTCCTCTGTGGTTCCTTTGGAGCCATTCAAGAACAAAGCATTCAAGCTAAGGAGACAAGGCCCCGGCAAGAGGAGCTTGCCGGGAAGGACAACCAAGGCATCTCAAGGAACTTGCCGCGACGCGCCACGCGTCCCGGCGAGGCTCGGTGAGCGACAAGCTTCCGGACGCGACAAGACAACGACCGCGGCAAGGCGCTTGCCGCGGCAAGCTACCACTCTATACCCGCGCTCCAGCACATCCACCAACGTGTCGCCCTGGGACCTTTCCAGGCGCGCGTGGCAAGAGGCTGTGCAGCCAGTGGTGCGCGGTGGCAAGCAGCGCCGACAAGATTGCCATCGTGGCAAGCGGTGGCGCCCCTGACGGTCCCTTTCTTGCATTGTTTGGGCGACGCAGACGGGCATTTAATGCCTTTGTCCCCTACCGTCAGGGTTAGGTATGATACACTGTACAGGTAGTTGTACCAACCACAATTTCTTTCCATTTTTACCCTTGTCTACGTTGGCACCTATTGGTGACCCCTTGAGCATATAAAAGGAGGCCCATGCGCAACGTAGAGGGGGGTTCGAAGGCAGAAAACACTCATGCTCGGTCTCGTTAGCAGCTAGTGTGTACTATAGCACTCAGCGCTCCCGAGCAAGAACTCAATACACTCAGACATGCAGCAGTAGGAGTATTATCTCTCCCGAGAGCTCCGAAGCTGGGTAAACCGCTCGTGCGCTTCGCCTCGATCTGCTCTTCGCGCGACCTCCGCCCCCGCCGAACCGAAAGGGGCTTGGTCCGCCGGTCCCATAGGTGTCCATGGAATCAGTTCCCCCGACATCTTTGGCACGCCAGGTAGGGGGCGTCGAGGTTATGTGAACCTAATCCGGCATTCACACGAGCTAGATCTTCATCTTTTTCATCGACATGCCACCGAAGAAGAAGGCTTCGGAGGCGGCTACTCCGTCTGCGTCGATCCCACCACCACCGAAGCAAACGGGTGGTGGGGTAGACGCCGGCAGAAGAACGGGCGTCGACGAGGGAGCTCACGGTGCTGCCAGGTCCAAGGACAAGGTTGCGCAAACCTCGGCATCCGTACATGCACCGCGCCCATCTCAGGAGGTGCGGGACCGACAGCATCATGGTACTCGCGGTGCCATACGTTCGTTGGACCAAGATCGAGCTGGTGGATCTCGGGATGCTCAAGACCAGCATGCACGCCAACATGCTGGCATAAGCAAGACACGGTCGCCTGCACGGGATACTACTCCTTCCAACACAGTTAGAAGTCCGAGCATATCCCGCTCCTCGCACCGTTCGCCACTGCCACCCACCACTCCAACAGAAGCTCTGGCACGAGCTCAACTGCTCCTGGATTACCCTCCAACGGCAGACAAGATTGACGAATGGAGGGCTACCATTCAGAGTCTCATCGGCTTCGCCAACGGCGACACTCCACGGCAGCCGAGTACATCGCAGCCGCGGCAAGACTGCCAGGCACGAGCCGATGGCGACAAAACCGGTGGAGGTGCAACCACCGTGCACTCTCCGCCCCGAAGGCCAAGATCGCCGACTCGCCGGATCTACCTCGACAGCGACTCCACCGCATCATCAGATCCACGAGCTCGTCGCGATCAGCGCTAAGTTCTTCACGAACGACAGCAAGAAGACGCTCGTACTCGCATCGAGCGCCGAAGAGAAGCGTGGCGTCAATCGGACCAGCGCGCTGGGCCCTCTGTCGACATGCATGCGCCAGGGGAACCAGGCGACATGCCGTACGCGGTAGGTTGCCCTGCGTTCACTCGTGAGCTGTGGCAAGTCCAGTGGCCCAGCATGAAGAATTTCAAGCCAGACGTACCAGAGAAGTACGACGGCAAGTCGCATCCGTCAGAGTTCCTAAGCATCTACACCATCGCGGTGCAAGCTGCCGGGGGACGGGACGACAAGATCCTTGCCAACTACTTCCCGCTGGTGCTCAAGCCCAATGTCAGATCCTGGCTCATGCACTTGCCAGACAACTCCATATCCTCCTGGGCAGATCTATGCCATCAGTTTGTCGGCGCCTTTACAGGCGGCCACAAGCCTCATGGCCAAGAGAGCGACCTTCATCTGCTCGCCCAGAAGGAGGGAGAGCCCCTACGCAAGTACATTCAGAGATTCAGCCGTGTACAGCACAACATCCCAGATGTCCACCCTGCCGCGGTCATCAGCGCGTTCCATCAGAACGTGCGAAACTGCAGGATGCGGGAGGAAATGGCGATGTGCAAGATCAGAGACGTCAGTGAGCTATATGCCCTGGCCGACAAGTGTGCACGTGCTGAGGAAGGGAGGAAACTCCCCGGAGAGAATACAGGAGCAGGAGGATCTGACAGCGAGGATGCTGCCCCGGCAAGGAAAAACTGGCGGCGGAACAACAGGAAGAAGAAAGGCAAAGATGTGATAGTCGTTGAGCAGTCCGGCAACGAAGGCGGCGCCAAGAAGGCCAAAGCTGGTAGCTCCGACAAGGAGACTGCCGCATGCACCAACTGCCAGGCTGTGGCGGTCGCCGATAAGCAGGACGGCACCAACAAGCAGTACTGCAAGATCCACCGCACCAAGGGCCATGACCTCCAGAGCTGCAAGAAGGTCGAGCAGCTTGTCAAGCAGCAAAAGGCTGAATACGAGCGACGCGACAAGGAGAAAGCCCAAGAAGGTGCTGGAGGAGCCGGCAAGAAACGCCCCGGCCGAGGAGGACGCCGCGGCAAGGCCAAGCAGCGGCAAGGAGACAGACCTCCCCGCGGCCGCGACAAGGATGAAGATGACGACGACGATGAAGATATGGATGATGACTAGACCGGTGAGTAGGAGTTCCAGAAAGCCACAGAGGTCCTGTGCGTCGACGGCGGTGCTTCTCTGCATACTTCACACCGCCAACTCAAGCAGTGGGTGCGGGAAGTCAATGCGGCAGAACCACCCGTCGAGTCACGCAAACCTCTGAAATGGTCCAGCACGCCTATCATCTTTGATATTGAGGACCACCCTGATCGCATAACTGCGGTCGGGTGCTTGCCGATGTTGGTTTCACCAACTATCCGCAACCTCCAGGTCACTAAGATGCTTGTTGACGGCGGGGCCGGCTTGAATCTGATCTCCTCCGCGGTACTCCAGAAACTCCAGATCCTTGACAGCGAGCTCGAAGAGACCGGCACATTCCAAGGAATCAATCCGGGAAGGAGCAAGCCGAAGGGAAAGATCACGTTGCCGGTGACATTTGGCAGCGAGTTGAACTTCAGGACTGAGAGGTCACTTTTGACGTTGCTAACTTTCCGTTGCCTTACAACGGGATACTCGGCCGTCCAGCACTCGCCAAATTCATGGCAGCCTCTCATTTTGCATACAACATGCTGAAGATGCCAGGCCCGATAAGTGTCATCTCTGTCCCTGGCGACAAGAAGGATGCTCTTATCTGAGCCGACAAAATCTACCGGGAAGCAGTAGCCGCAACAGATCGCAAGTCACTTGCCGTTGAAGCTCCCGGGGGGAAGAAGAAGACCAAGTCCGGCAAGAGTTCTGATGCCCACTCCGGCAAGCGCACCTCTTCGGAGTGCTGCGCTACCGTCGAGGACGCACCATCGAGCTCCACCGGCAAGCATAAGAAGACAATGGCAGCTCCGCCAGAGACCAAGAAGGTGTCCGCCAAGGAGGACGGCACTGGTGGTACTTTCACCATCAGTGCCACTCTCGACCCTAAATAGAAAAGCGCGCTCGTTGCTTTCCTGCGGGCGAACGTTGACGTGTTTGTGTGGCAACCGTCTAACATCCGCGGTGTTCCCAGGAAAGTAATCGAGCACCATCTTGCCGTCTGTCCTCATGCGCGGCCCGTCAAGCAGAAGGTCAGGAAACAAGCAGTGGAGCGCCAAGAATTCATCGCAGAAGAAATCAAGAAATTGGAAGCAGCAGGCCTTGTCAGAGGAGTGCTCCATCCTACGTGGTTGGCCAATCCTGTAGTTGTGCGCAAGGCAAACGGGAAATGGAGGCTTTGTATCGACTTTACCGATCTCAATAAAGCTTGTCCCAAAGACCCATTTCCCTTGCCGCGCATTGACCAGATTGTTGACTCCACGGCCGGATGTGACTTGCTTTCATTTCTTGACGCATACTCGGGATACCATCAAATCTTCATGGCAGAAGAGGATGAGGAGAAGACCGCATTCATCACTCCATGTGGCACATACTGTTTCATACGGATGCCTTCCGGTTTAAAGAATGCTGGTTCAACATTTGCAAGGGTAGTCCATGACGCTTTTGAGCCACAAATACACAGAAATGTGGAAGCCTACATGGATGACATAGTGGTCAACAGCAAGGACAGAGCAACTCTGATTCAAGATTTAGATGAAACCTTTGCAAATCTGCGCAAGATCAACCTCAAGCTTAACCCCGAGAAGTGTGTGTTTGAAGTCCCATCAGGCAAGCTTCTCGGGTTCTTCGTGTCTCAGCGGGGAATTGAAGCCAATCCCGACAAGATCAAGGCCATTGAGCAGATTGAAGCACCAAAGCGCGTCAAGGATGTACGAAGACTTGCCGGTTGCGTGGCTTCTCTTAGCAGGTTTATCTCTAGGTCTGCTGAGCGCGCCCTGCCGTTTTTCAAAATATTGAAAAAGGCAGGTCCAATGAAATGGACTCCGGAAGCGGAGGCTGCACTGCAAGAATTGAAGAGATACCTGTCCTCCACTCCAACACTTGTCGCACCTAAGCCACAAGAGAAGTTGCTGCTGTATATAGCGGCAACCAATCAAGTGGTTAGTGCTGCGTTAGTAGCAGAGAGGGAGGCGGATGATGAGCCAGCAACCACGGCAGATGCATCCAGCGACAAGCAGGGGGCTTCACCAACAAGCTCTGGTCCCGACAAAGATGGATTTGCGCAGGCGCGTGAGGAGATACAGAAGAGAATGGTGCAGCGCCCAGTTTGCTTTGTCAGTTCCCTTCTACAGGGGGCTAGGTCAAGGTACTCTGGTGTGCAGAAATTGCTTTTCGGCCTTCTCATGGCCTCGAGAAAGCTGCGCCATTACTTCCAAGCACATGAGATCACAGTTGTCACTCGTTTTCCGCTGAAGAGGATACTGCAGAATCCAGAAGCAACAGGCAGGATTGTCGAGTGGGCACTGGAACTGTCAAGCTTTGGCCTCAAGTTTGAGAGCACTTCAACTATCCAGAGCAGAGCATTGGCAGAATTCATAGCAGAGTGGACGCCAACACCAGATGAAGAAATTCCAGAAACGAGCATCCCCGTCAAGGAAGCGAGCAAAGAGTGGCTGATGTACTTTGATGGGGCCTTCTCGCTGCAAGGCGCCGGTGCGGGCATGCTACTTGTTGCACCCACCGGAGAGCACCTTAAGTACGTAGTCCAGATGCACTTTCCCAAGGAGCAAGCAACGAACAATACCGCAGAGTATGAAGGTTTGCTTGCCGGTCTCAGGATCGCAGCAGACCTTGGGATCAAGAAGCTCATTGTCAGGGGTGACTCGCAGCTTGTCGTCCGCCAAGTGAACAAGAATTATCAGAGTCCGTTGATGGAAGCCTACGTTGATGAAGTGAGAAAGTTAGAAGAGCACTTTGACGGCCTACAGATGGAACATGTTCCAAGAGCTCAGAACGACATTGCCGATGGCCTGTCGAAGTGCGCCGCACTTAAGTTACCTGTGGAACCAGGGATCTTTGTGCTCAAACTGACTCAACCGTCTGTAACACCATCAACTGGACAGAGCAAGAAGAGGAAGTTGATTTCTGGTGACTATTTTCCGGCAGAGCTCCCCGAAGCCGCCGCCAAGAAGGTCCCCAAGATCAACACCAAGGGTGCTGAGGAGCAGTCTGCTCCGGCAAGCCCTAGGGTTCGTTCCGTTGAAGCAGACGCTCCCGACAAGTTTTGCTCCGGCAAGCTTGCCGGGGAACGTCAAGCTCCGGCTGAGCCGCAGGTTCTCGCCGTAGAAGCAGATGTTCCCGCAGCAGCAGATGTGCCTTTAGTCCTTGTTGTTGAGCCGCAAGCTCCAGCATGGGCACAGCAGATTGCCCGTTTCCTTCAGACAGGAGAACTTCTCGAAGAGCAAGAAGAAGCGGAAAGAGTAGCTCGGCAGTCAAGTATGTACCAGTTTGTCGACAACACATTGTACAGAAGAAGACTCAACGGTGTGAAATTGAAGTGTATTCACCGGGAAGACGGACAAAAGCTGTTGGCAGAGATACATGGAGGCATATGTGGTCACCACATTGGCGCGAGAGCACTTGCCGGCAAAGCATTCCGGCAAGGTTTCTTTTGGCCGACAGCCCTCCAGGATGCAACTGCACAAGTAACCAAGTGTGAAGCGTGCCAGTTCCATTCCAAGCAGATACATCAGCCAGCTCAAGCTCTCCAGACGATCCCTTTATCCTGGCCATTTTCGGTCTGGGGGCTCGACATCCTCGGCCCCTTTCCCCAAGCTGTCGGGGGCTTTGAGTACTTGTACATTGCAATCGACAAGTTCACAAAGTGGCCTGAAGTGGAAGCAGTGAGGAAGGTGACAGCACAGTCAGCAGTCAAGTTCTTCAGGTCGATTGTTTGCCGCTTTGGGATCCCTAACAGGATCATCACCGACAACGGCACACAATTCACGAGCCGCACCTTCATGCAGTACGTCCAAGATCTTGGCGCCAAGGTCTGCTTCGCTTCTGTTGCTCACCCGAGAAGCAACGGTCAAGCGGAGAGGGAAAATGCTGAAGTGCTGCATGGGCTCAAGACCAGGACTTTCGACAGGCTGCGCAAGTGCGGAAAGAACTGGATTAAGGAGCTACCGGTGGTTCTTTGGTCGATCAGGACGACGCCAAATCGAGCCACTGGCCAGACACCTTTCGCTCTAGTCTATGGAGCAGAGGTAGTTCTCCCCACAGAACTCGTATACGGGTCACCTCGAGTGCTCGCTTATGATGAGCTTGAGCAAGAGCAGCTGCGACAAGATGACGCACTGCTCCTTGAGGAAGACCGTCTTCAGGCCGCTGTATGAGCTGCCCGATACCAGCAAGCTTTGCGCCGCTACCATAGCCGCAAAGTTAATGCCAGAAGTCTTGAGGAAGGCGACCTTGTTCTTCGGCGCGTTCAGTCCGCCAAGAATTCCAACAAGTTGACACCGAAGTGGGAAGGCCCTTACCGGGTGAAACGAGTCACTAGGCCTGGCGCTGTCCACCTTGAGACCGAAGATGGCATTCCGGTGAGCAACTCCTGGAACATTGAGCATCTTCGTAAGTTTTACCCGTAGGGCGCGGTTGCCGGAACCTGTTCCGGCAACCACCTTTTGTACAAGTCTTGCCGATGTTGCATGTAATCCTTTGTACAAAGCCGGGCGCAGACCCCATGCATAAGTAAAGCTCATGTGCTCCGCACATCTTGTCAATTTCATGCTTTCTTTTGCACATGTTATCTGACACTTTGTGCAGCGCCTACCCCTGGTAAGCCATAACGAGCCGAAAGGCTCCATATCTTTATTTTCTCTTCTTTCTTTTTCTCAAAGAAAGGAAGGTTCCCTCGCCCACAAGTTGCCGGGGGGAAAGGAGAAGATAATGGTGTGGACCAGGCGTCGTTCAAGAAAGTTTCGCCTTACCGGGAAGCAAACGACAGAAAAGCTAAGTTGTCAAAGTTTGAGCAATCAGTTTTAAAAATTTTAAGTTATCCTCCTCGAACGACCGTGCTTTGTATGGAAAACATGTGCACGGAGGAACCAACTCGTAGCTAGTTGCGCCCTTACTTTGTTTCAAGTCCGCTCAACAACTTAAGTGAGCTGTGACTAGTTGCGACAAGGTTTCTTGTCGGTAGCGGCACCGCCAGCAGGCTACTGACGTCCCGCACTCAGCGCTCGCGGCTAAGGTGCCTGTGCCGACAAGTTCCCTAAAAGCGTAGGACAAAAACATACAAAGGAAGGAATCAAGTAAAGGAAATAACATAGCAATCGCTACCCAAAATAGAGTTATATTACAAGATAGCTTGTCGCAGCTCTAACAGATTGTTCTCATAACATGACCAACAGCGACAAGAAAAGGAGAAAACAGGCGGCCTAATCTACGCGATCGCCCTAGACCCTCTTGATCCCGCTCAACTTGTCCACAATGGGTGCGACAAGGGTCTTGAGCGCTTCCATATCGGCATCCGGCGGCAGGGTCTTGAGGATGTTGGTGAGGTTGAGGCCCGGGTTGCGGAAGGCCACCTTCACCAACACCTTTTGAAGAGCTCCCGCGCAGATCTTGCGCGACTCGTCGGCCAGCAGGGGCGGACGTTCCGTCTTTCCGAATAAAGAAACCACCCACGATCTCTCCCACGACGCCGCATTTGACGCGTGCCGTTCGGGGAGGGCGCGGTGGATACGGAGTGAGATACGGCGTAACTCAGGCCGCGCGTGCCTGTGCCCTGTTTTGGGCCTGGCCCAACAGCGCTCGGCACTGTGTGTGGCCCAGGTCCGGGGGCTCCTGTCGGTGTACTAGAGTAGGGGTACCCTAGTATCCCGAACTTGTGCACGGGCAGTCGCAGCACCCCGCGGCAAGGCTTGCTGGGTGACCGCCAAGGTCCTCCGTGGTTCCTTTGGAGCCATTCAAGAAGAAAGTATTCAAGCCAAGGAGACAAGGCCCCGGCAAGAGGAGCTTGCCGGGAAGGCCAACCAAGGCATCTCAAGGAACTTGCCGCGACGCGCCACGCGTCCCGGCGAGGCCCGGTGAGCAACAAGCTTCCGGACGCGACAAGACAACGACCGCGGCAAGGCGCTTGCCGCGGCAAGCTACCACTCTGTACCCGCGCTCCAGCACATCCACCAATGTGTCGCCCTGGGACCTTTCCAGGCGCGCGTGGCAAGAGGCTGTGTAGCCAGCTGTGCGCGGTGGCAAGCAGCGCTGACAAGATTGCCATCGTGGCAAGCGGTGGCGCCCCTGACGGTCCCTTTCTTGCACTGTTTGGGCGACGCAGATGGGCATTTAATGCCTTTGTCCCCTGCCGTCAGGGTTAGGTATGATACACTGTACAGGTAGTTGTACCAACCACAATTTCTTTCCATTTTTACCCTTGTCTACGTTGCCACCTGTCGGTGACCCCTTGAGCATATAAAAGGAGGCCCATGCACAACGTAGAGGGGGGTTCGAAGGCAGAAAACACTACGCTCGGTCTCGTTAGCAGCTAGTGTGTACTGTAGCACTCAGCGCTCTCGAGCAAGAACTCAATACACTCAGACATGTAGCAGTAGGAGTATTATCTCTCGGGAGAGCTCCGAAGCTGGGTAAACCGCTCGTGCGCTTCGCCTCGATCCGCTCTTCGCGCGACCTCCGCCCCCGCCGAACCGAAAGGGGCTTGGTCCGCCGGTCCCATAGGTGTCCATGGAATCAGTTCCCCCGACACCGTGCCCATTACTCCGACACTTGGGCAGGAGCACTTTTGCCCTCCGGTGGAGCGATTCCGCCTGGGGAACTTCCCCTCAGAGGGGGAAATCATCGTCATCATCATCACCAACAACTCTCCCATCTTGGGGAGGGCTATCTTCAGCAACATCTTCACAGCACCAACTCCTCTCAAACCATAGTTCATCTCGTGTTCAATCTTTGTATCAAAACTATAGATTGATGCTTCTGGGTGACTAGTAGTGTTGATTACATCTTGTAGTTGATTACTATATGGTTTATTTGGTGGAAGATTATATGTTCAGATCCATTATGCTATTCAATACCCCTCTGATCTTGAGCATGTTTATCATTTGTGAGTAGTTACTTTCGTTCTTGAGGTCACGGGATAAATCATGTTGAAAGTAATCATGTGAACTTGATATGTGTTCGATATTTTGATGGTATGTATGTTGCTATTCTCTTAGTGGTGTCATATGAATGTTGACTAGATGACACTTCGCCATATTTGGGCCTAAGGGAATGCATTGTGGAGTAGTTATTAGATGGTGGGTTGCGAGAGTGACAGAAGCTTAAACCCCAGTTTATGCACTATTTTGTAAGGGACCGATTGGATCCAAAAGTTTGATGTGGTTAGAATTTATTCTTAATACTTTTCTCGTAGTTGCGGATGCTTGCGAGAGGGTTAATCATAAGTAGTAGGTTTGTTCAAGTAAGAACATCACCTAAGCACCGGTCCACCCACATATCAAATTATCAAAGTACCGAACATGAATTAAGCCAACATGATGAAAGTGACTAGATGAAGTTCCCGTGTACCCTCAAGAACACTTTGCTTATCATAAGAAACTGTTTTGGCCTGTCCTTTGCCTCAAAAGGATTGGGTTACCTTGATGCACTTTTGTTACTACTATTGTTACTTGCTCGTTACGAATTATCTTGCTACCAAACTACTCCGCTACTTACAATTTTAGCACTTGCAGACATTACCTTGCTGAAAACCACTTGTCATTTCCTTCTGCTCCTTGTTGGGTTCGACACTCTTACTTATCGAAAAGAGCTACAATTGATCCCATATATTTGTGGGTCATCACTCGCTCTCAATGATCATGTTGTGCAAGATGACACAGCAAGTCATGATCTCCCACATTTGATCTTTCAACCAGGTCTGAGCAGGGTACCGAACAACAGCAAATCGAGATTGGAGCACACCAAATGCCCGCTCGACATCCTTCGTGCAAGCCTACTGAACCTTCACAAAGTGGGACTTCTTGCCTCCAAGAACAGGGTTTGAGATAGTCTTCACAAATGTAGACCATCTCGGATAGATGCCATCAGCTAGGTAGTAGCCCTTGTTGTAGTGCCGCCCATTGACCTCGAAATTCACCGGAGGAGAGTGACCTTCAACAAGCTTGGCAAAGACATGGGAGCACTGTAGCACGTTGATGTCATTGTGAGTTCCTGGCATACCAAAGAAGGAGTGCCAAATCCAGAGGTCATGTGTGGCCACTGCCTCAAGTACCACACTGCAACCACCTTTGGTGCCTTTGTACATCCCCTGCCAAGAAAATGGACAGTTCTTCCATTTCCAATGCATGCAGTCGATGCTTCCAAGCATCCCAGGAAATCCTCTTGCTGCATTCTATGCTAGGATCCGAGCAGTGTCTTCAGCATTGGGTGATCGCAAGTACTGCAGTCCAACATTGCCACCACTGCTCTGCAAAACTTGTAGAAACACTCAATGGTCATGGACTCGACCATGCATCCATAGTCGTCGAGTGAATCACCGGGAGCTCCGTATGCACATCCTCATAGCTGTCATGCACTTCTGGATTAAGGTGAATCCAAGTGTGTCAGTGCAATCCTTCTTGCACTTGAAGTAGATGTCGAACTCCCGGATAGAATTCACAATCCTAAGGAAAAGCTTTCGGCACATCCGATAACGGCGCCAAAAAACTTTGTCGCCGCGCAATGGAGCGTTGGTGAAGTAGTCGGAGTAGAGCATGCAATAGCCTTCTAGATGATGCCAGTTCTTTGCTTTCAGCCGCCCCAGCGCCAAGCCACCTCGCCGCGGCTTCTCATTGCTAGCGAGTAGGCCAACGAGGGCGGCGAGGACCATGAGATGCTCCTCCTCCTCCTGCACGTCGGCATCGGCTTCTTCCTCCAGCAACGCCGCAAGCGTCCCCTCACCGTCCGAGTCCTTCGTCGAGCAGGCAAACCGCCGAACACCTGGCGGGCATGGTGGGTGCACAGCCTCCGGTTATACCGCCCTGCATGGTTGGAGCGCCGGAAAACTCACCCGAAAGGTGGTGGACAGGTTGCCGCGGCGAAACCTTCTCTCTTTTCCGGCGGGGAATGGCCTATCTAGCGGTGCTGAGAGGCGGGCGACGCTAGGATCGGCAGGGTGGTGGGCGAGCGCGCGGGGATGGTGGGCGAATCTGGACGATTGCCTTGACTTTTCGCCTGACAGTGTGGCCCAGGCGTGTTTTCCCCTTCCGTCGGAGCCCCCGAGCGCCCCCCAGCGCACTGGGTTTGTCCTGGGATCGCGGGGCCAAAAAACGGGCCGAGCCGGCGGATTTCGACATCTTGGGGGCGCGATTGGGGTTTTTTTTGGCGCTGGCGCGGAAAAAGGCGTCCTGGGGGCCTGTTGGGGCGCGGCTGGAGGTGCTCTTATAGATGCTCTAAGGCCAACTCCACCGCGCGACCCCATTCTGTCCGGCCCCGTCCGTTTGGGGTAAAAGGGACAAACGAGGCAGCCCAGCACGCGACGGCCCGGACCCATCTGGTCCGTTTTGTGTCTGCGCCGACCCATTTCGAGCGCAAACATGCGCCAGGTTTGGGTCGCGGCGGACAGCAAACAGACGCGCGCTCGTCCGCGTCGTGGCCGCGTGGCAGGCGGCTACCTACCTCCCACCCGCCAACATCAATGCGCATGCACGGCCGGGCCCGCCTGTCATCCGCCAAGGGAAACGTCGCGGTCGTTCTTAAATGCGGAAGCCGTGGACCGGTCGTCGTCCACACTTCCCACTTTGGCCCCTCTCTGCCCCCTCGAAAGCCGACACTCCCTAAACCCTAGCCGTTTCCCGTCCTCGAACTCGCCGGCCAGCCGCAGCCATGGGGCTATGGAACTACGGCCGCAAGGGGAAGCACGACCGCGAGGCCGGCTCCTCCTCGGGACGCCGCCGCGGCTCCGTGAAGAAGGAGGAGCCCGCATCACCGCCGGGCACCTCCCGTCGAGCCCCCGCGCCGGCCCCCTTCACCATCGCCCCTAGGCCCGCCGGCGAGCGCGATCGGCAGTACCTCAGCGCCGATGTGTGCCAGCGCTACTGGGAGACGAGAACGTCGGTCCCGTGGAGCGATGTCCACCTCCCAACAATTGGCACCTCTCCGCCGACCGGGTCCCGATCCCGCCGGTGCCGACGAGCGGCCGTGCGCACCGCGATGAGATCGAGCGCCGCCGCCGCCTCCACCCCAACGACCTCTACTTCGAAGATAGGTACGCCCCCGATTCCGGCCTCTAGGACACCTGGCTCCAGGACGAATACGACATGCGGCGCTTGTCCTACTTCGCCGGCACGGTGTCGGGGCCGCGGCGGCCACGTCGGGAGGTGCGCGGGCGTACGCGGGTGCGCAGCCTCACGCCCACACCGTCGCCTTCCCCGTCTCCGTCACCACCTCCACCTCCTCGCATGACAGCGGAGGAGGAGGCCCGGCTCATGCAGCGTGTCATGGAGGACTCCACGAACACGCACGATTAGCGCCAATGGCCGGGCCTCGAGGAGACGATGGCCCTCTCTGCGGCCGGCGACGTCGCCATCCCCGAGCTGGATATGGTGGCGGCGGAGGAGCCGATGGAGGACGCGTCGGTGGTGGGCTAGCACTGGAGATGGCCGACGCCGTGGGGGCATGAACTGGTGCCCCACGCCACCGCGGTCACAGGAGCGTGAGGCCTCGCCACGGGAGGAGGTGGTGCAGGCACCTCCGGCCTTCCAGCCCGCCCCCGTGTACCACGCGCCGCCGCCCCACCTCTGGACGCCGCCGGCCTACGTCGACCTCGTCAGCTACGACGACGACACCGACGGCCACGGCATCGACGGGCGTGGCAGGAGCGCGCGGGCGGCGTTTTTTATTTTGTTTTTATGTTAATTATGGCACTGGGCCGTTAAGTGAACTGTTAAACTGGGCTGTTTTGTGGCCATGACCCCTAACTAATGTTTTATGTTTTTTAACTGCGTTTATTTACTTTTTTTAGTCATTTTATTTACGTTTTTCTGTTTTTTTTAATCACGTTCAACGCGGACATGATTTAGGGTGCGTCAGCGCGGTGGGCGCACTCATGACCCAACGGACAAGAACGGACACGGGCGAACCCATTACCACCCCAAAAAGACAAAATCCGGCTAAATCGGTCGTCCGTTTAAGGTCGTGCGGTGAAGTTGGCCTAACATGTGGCCAATGAGCCCAACCACTACACCCTGAAGCAGCTGCTCCGAAAAGAGCAGATTCAGGTTCTGAGGAGCAACAGTGACAACGGCGCCGGCGAGACACTCGAGTGTCATTGAGATGCGGCGGGCGGACAGCAACAATCAGACATGTGATCGCCGTCGGCGCTGCCATGTTTGCCGGGCCGAGCAGAAGCTGTGAAGCCGGCTGATGCACGTCAGAATCTCTGTCGACGTCATGTCGTACACCCCATCGAGTTTCTTTTGTCCCCTCCTGAGATTTCGTTATCTGCTCCGCCTCTCCGGATTAGTTTTTATTTAACTGATGAAAAGCACGGTCGCAATCGCAGCCGGCCTAGCGCGCCAACGTGGGAACGCCCAAGCGAATGGCCCACGCACCCACTAACTATGAATCGTTATCAGTACTCCGTCACATAATACCACGTACGTGTTTCGCAAGAAATAAACATTATACCACGTACGTGGTAATAATATAACGATGGCGTGGTACTTTCCTGCTAAATACTTAGGTATCTCCAACACTAACCCGCAAACATACTCGGCATTCGTCCGTGAATAGAAGGGCAGTCCGCAGATACTGATGTGGAAGCTGGTCATCCAATGTTATTTTGTACATGTCCGTCAGTAAAGCGTAATTTAAAATTCAAATAAAAGTCTGACCCATAGCGTGCGCCGAATCACAACAGCACCAGATCACATGTCCGATCACATCCAAAAAGCGAAAAGTATGCTTCAGTTTTACATGGCTGACTACATCTCCACCTTTTCACCTTTGTTACAGAGATTCTCAAAGATACAAAATATTACGTCGGCACTTTAAGTCTCCCATTTTGATTGCCGTGATTTGCAATTTCTGTGTGGGGGCAGTAGTAAGCTCTCGTGCCATTACGTTGTTGCCATGTGTTCTCCTGTGATTGTTCTAACGAAGGTTCTCGAAAACGGCATAGCCATTTATGTTGCTTCTATTAGGTGTGGCTGACAAAGACGGGGGCGATTTGGGCACACGAAAGTCCCTTAAAATCGAGACAAATCCTACGTTGGAACCATCTCGATGTTCTTTGCCAGCTTCGTCGTATCGAGCCTGTGTATATACTATTCGATCTTGAAGCCCCAAGTCATTTTCTGTTCCCATGATTATTTAGCAAATGCAGAAAACATTTTCGATTATATTATATGTATATTGTTGGGTAGTAGTTTTTCCCACTAGATCTGAATATTAGAAAGGATATATCTTGTAGCTGGTCAGACTCATAATCATGTCATGATCTCTTAAGGGCCTAATGATTGTTGTTGTTTTTTCTTTCAAAAATTAAAACTCCTAGGTGATTATCATAACTATCATAATTGTACAAGCAAGATTATCAGAATAACTAAGCAACTATTTCTTCGGATTAAGTACAGAGTTTAGGGTGTTTTTTTTGTAGATTTATAGTGCCTATTTTTTTAGGAGATTTATAGTGACTATTTTGAATCAACAAGGACAATGATATTGCAAGGCTAGAAATTTTAGACTCACTTTCTATGCCAAGCTGGAAAATTGACATGTCTTATGATTATATATGCAACCAGTATTTTTTTTGAAATGCCAGTGGCAACGCATCCATTACACCTTTGGCATGAAATTTTCATACTAATTACATATATTGTTTGTGCAGGATAGGTATGAGTTGAGGAAGCGGTTTTTATTATACTTGCTAAAACATCGTGGGAATGAAGCTAAAGGCAACTTTCCTGATATTGTGAAAGAATTTCTTAAGCGCATCATCTAGATATTGATAGTTTTGTAATAAATGTTTAGTTGGAACATCGCTTAGTTTGTTACATGGACATGTTGTTAATTTTTCTTTTTCTTATCAATTTACATTGCAAAAATGGACTTCAATTATTCAATAATTATGTTTGTGTTATATTGTTTGTACATGTGAAATTTAACATGTAACTCTTGCAAATTACTTCAAGAGCCCGTGGCAACGCACGGGCACTCTACTAGTATGCTTAAGTTTTACATGGCTGATGACAAAAAAAAACATATCCATCCGGCAGTCCATGCAAAAAAAAGAGAATTGTTGCCCTGCCAGATCGGCAATCCTAGCCTCCTCCATGCTCAAGGTGTCGTCGCCGCCGCATATGCAGCCTCTGGCTCCGCCTTCTCCTCCTCCTCCTTGTCCGCCGCCTCCAACTCATCTTTCTGCCGCTGCAACATCTTGTAGCGAACGGCTTGCACGATCATTTTTTGCATGGGCATCCAAAGACTCCACCTTCAAGGACAACATCTTGGTGTCCTCCATATCGGCTGTGATCTTTACCTTGTTTTCTTCGAGCATCGCCTTCTTCTCCTCAAACATGGCCTTCTTCTCTTCGATCAAGGCCCTCTTCTCCTTGAGTGCCTGCTTATTCTCGGTCGCCTCCATCAACAGTTTAAACCTCTTCGTCTTTTTTTTCTCCTTGATGTCAGACCGCTTGACGTATGCCTCCTTCTTCTTCGAAAAGATGTCCTCAAACTTCTCCGTCAACTTGGCAGCCGCACCTTGCGCTTCACCCGCTCCTTCTCTCACTTTTATCCCCGGAATCATCTTCTAATCTTCTTGGGCGGTTCTTTTATTGGGTCGGTTGGATCCCTGGTTTCTTCCTCGGTGGCTTGGGCAGTGGTATTGGCTATGAAAAAGGTTTCACTTTGCCCATTCAACTTCAACCAACAATGCATGATGCTGAAGTTTTTCTTCTGCAAATTCTTGAACACCGTGCATGCACGAGATGACTACAAAATAAAACATTGTCAAGACCTATGCATACGTATTCGGCTAGTGACCAACAAAAACTATGCATATCCGGCTAGTGATGAGCAATACAATGAATATCCAGTTAGTGATCAATAATACTATGCATATTTGGCTAGTGATCAACAATACAATGCATATCCAGCTAGTGATCAACAAAACTATGCACATCCGGCCAAATGAACTTACTTGCTCATGGATTTGCGCATCGCTAGGCCACCGTGCGATGAGATGCTTCAAGTGGCCGCAATACTTTAAGACGGCCTCTTGGATGGTGTACCATCGATCATTGAGGGATTTTGATTTTTTGCGGATGGCCGCATCGGAGTAGGACGTGAAATGCTTGTGTTCATGAAACCACATGTGAATGTTGTTCCAAAATATTATGCTCTTTTTCTTCGTGCCATAGATCAGATTGAGGCTAGTGGCCAACCATGAATCGCACAACAGTTCGTCCTCCCGCACGTTGAAGCTCGACCGCTTGTTTACTGCGTGCAGGCTGGGTCCATGTTGATCGGTGCTGCTTCTCTCCTTGGTTTACCGGCCATGGGCCCGGTGATGAAACTGCAAGGATTGGCTGCAGCAAGGCTTGAGATCCAGAGAGAAGGAAAGGCGTGTCTCGGCCGTTACAACGCCAATCACAAGAATTGATAGTAATGGTCGAAAGGCGTATATACACATGCTTGTGCATATTTTAGAAGGAAAAAAGACGTGTATTGGCGCCCCAAAACAGTACTAGCAGTACTTCCTAAATAGCCGTGATTTGATTAACCAATGGCTTGACGATTCACGTTGGTGGAGAGATTCCAATCTGAGAGTTGTTTTTTAACTCAATTATTTGCATATATATTGGCAGTGAGGCAGACGCACGCGTGTGACGGTTTGATCTGGACTTAAGATAATCCTCCTTTGGAAGGATTAGATCATTTGCTGGTTGGAAGGTACTCCGCTACTCTGGAACGAGAATCGGCAGCTATTTGCTATTGGGGTGCCAAGTGGTTCTTTGGGAGTATTACATCTACATGTAAACTAAATCGAACTCTTGTGCGGCCAAGGTAGAAATTGGAAGAAATTCCGGCTGTTTCACGCCAAAAATGTTGCATTAAAATGTGTAGTAGCTCCTGACTGCGACAGCGCACCAACCTGTCGTTTGTCCGTGGAGCGCCCGCGCACACCGGCTGGCAGTGAAAGTTGACATTAGGGCTTAAGTTGCCCCCTTATCAGCTCAACGGCTTATAGAACAGAGCATGCTACACACACGACAAAATCTGGATGATTTTCACACGATGCAGCACATCAAGCCGTTCATGTGTAGTGTAGGGCAAAACTAGCTTTCACCGTTCAATCCTCCATAGTCCACAGTTTATCCACATCAAGTCGTCTGCATAGTAGTGGACCTAATTAATCAGGCTTGTATGAAAGTTGATTATCAGAGCATTTACTGCTCAGTCATATCCGACCGCGAGCACCTAAAACATTGGATATATCAGACTAAATGTTGAGTATATGTGTTGTGCATATCTGTGTATTGGGTCCACCTCCTAGTTGCCTTGTACAGTTGAGGTCGTGGCCCACTCCTGTACATCTTATATACGTGCGTTTGCATCTGAGGAATACAACACATAATTCCCACAACTTACATGGTATCAGTTTCCGGGTTCTAAACCCTAGTATTCCGCCGCCGCCGCGCGCCTCCTCCGCGCCGCTGCCTATCCCGACACCCACCCGCGCTGCTCACATCGCCAGAAGCCGCATCGCTCGACCCGATCGCCCACGCCCGCATCGCTCGACGCCCGCCAACCCGCACCGCTGCCATTCCGCGTCGCTGCCATCACGCATCGCCAGAAGCCCACGCCTGCATCGCCCGACGCCTGTGTTCCTCCACTGCCGTTTCTTCACAATGCGGGCACAGATGGCTTCCTCCTCTGCTGTTGCCCGCGCCACCGCATCAGCCGCCTCCGCCGCCACCATTTCAGCCGCGATGCGGGCCTCAGCGGCCCTTATCCTCTCCTTCTCATGGCGGGTTGCCCATTTCCGGTGGGACTCATAGTCTGCCCGGCCGGTGATGGGGAAGGAGAGATTTTCCGGCTGTCGGGACCACGATGATCCAGCCCCAGAGGACCCGAGCACCCGTTGAGTCAACGTTATGGAGTCACGCCGGACATATCCGTCGGTCGGCCGGCGCGCTGTCCTCCCGGAAGCAGTGGAGTGCAATGCGGACCACCATTGCCTCCTGCAACCCGCACGGGATGACACCCTAGTCGGCGGATCCCGACTGGTCGAACTCAGATCCCCTGCCCGCCATGCCGGAGACGACCAGAAATCACCGGAGATGAGCTCAGGTGGTGGAGGGAGTGGAGGGGGAGGAGTGTGAAGTGACTAGGGTTCGGCCCGGCGATCGGATGAGAACGAATATAGGTTCAGGTGGGCAAGAGTGGACCGGGTCCGACGTGGTAGGCGTGCCATATTCAATTCGCCCCATATTTGGGTTGGATATGAGGCGTCCGTCTGAATCGAAATTTCGTGATCAGTCAGCGATACATATGTGCTAGTTTCTCACCTTTGCTTACCGATGAAGGCTACCTCCTCCGAGTTAAATCGTTAGATTGTTCTTCTCACACATTAACAAAAGATAAAGCGTGAGGTTTCAAAATCAATCCTAGATGGGTATGATATGTGAAATGTAATCGTCAGAACTCAGAACAAACAAACGAGAGTTCCCGGAAAATAAACAAAGCTTGAGGCATGTGCGTCCGTCGACGTTGACTCTTGCCATCTCGACCGATTCGGTTTTCGACTAGAGAGGCTTTGCCTAGTCCCTCCCCTATTGGTTGCCGCGTCAGATGCTACGGCGACGAGTCGTCTCGTCAAATCTCATAATCAACAAGTTGCCTCGGACCAAATGTAATCAATGAACTAAATTCGGTGGTGCTCCATTAGAATGCTTGCCAGGGAAGCTTTCTATAGGAAGCTGGTCTGCATAGCCTCTTCTGTAAAGGAATTTGGTTTTTGATTCACAAACGAGTAAAACAACAGTACTAACCGGCTGCCATACATAAAAAGAAAAATCTGAATTTGTACTAGCAGCCTTTTCTTCTCTTTATTAAGTTGGGATTTTTATTTTTTGGTACTAAGCTGAGTGGGAGATGAAAGTGACCACTGGCATCCGGTGACTTGACCAACTGAGGCTGCCGACCGAGATTTGGGACGCATTTGGCCGAAGAAAGAAGTCCAACGACGGGCACGCCGCGACCGTTATCATTAGATTAGAAAAAAAGGACAAGAAAAGGAAACAACTCGGAAGTCGCAGTGTGGCATGCATGGCGTTTACCGTTGGGATCCAAAGAGGATCTTGACAAAGGTCGCCGTTGCCGCCGTCTACACTCTGCAGGTCCTTCCCGCCGGCGGGCCGGGAGACACCACTCGGACAAGGGCTGCTTCTGCGAGGACGGCAACAAAGCACGCCGGGCTTAACGGAACCATCGCTGGTGTGGTGTGAATGAACCTAATCATTCAGGGATCAAGGGAAGCCACATTTTTTTCTCCTCTACTTATTAGGTTCCCTGAATGAGGCCTACTCGAGCCAAGCTTCTGTGATTCTCCAATTTCGGTGCATCATACTACAATTTGCATCGCCTGCCGGTGACTTGACACTAGTTTAGCAACATGGGAGAGCTCCAATTCCCTGTCACCATCAGGTTGCTCACTGCACAAACGAAAGCACCGCATATAGCATTGACAAGTAATATCTCCGAATTGTTTGCTTCTCTTTATAGGCGTGTGCTTTATGGTGCTAGCTAGTCAAATCTCCTTTCTAGCTCTTGTTCTTTCTAGACTGGCCACCAACTTGTTTATCGGTACGCGCTTTCCGGTACTAGAAATAAGATACGTTTTTTTAACATCAGTACAGACAGCTCTCTTTGGCGCCGCGCATCACCAAGCAAACAGCCGTGCCGTAGGTGTTCCAATCATAAGTGCAGGAGGGCCAGGTTGCTGATTATCCCCCTCGAAACATGAAAGAAAATTTGTTGATGGGTAAACACCGTGTCCTTGGATCCCCTCCTCCCCCTCGGCCCTCGCGTCGCCCCCCTGGGCGACTCGGGGGCGACTAGGGTTCCGCGGCCGCCGCCAGCCCCCTCCACTCCCTTCATCCCCTCGCCGCTACCGGAGACGGCCGCCGGGAAGCCTGCGCGGGCGCCGGTGAAGGTGGCGGCGGGGATCTCGGCGCTCCATCCCCTCTCGGAGGCCTGCGGTTCCTGGGGCGGCGGCCCCAACCGGCGAGGCGGCGCCGTCGAGCGGTGGGCGGCGTTCGCAGGGGAGCTGGCCAGCGTGCCTGGCCGCACGGGCGGCGGGTGGTTGGTGGATCCGGCCGCGGCGCGAATTTCTGCGTCAGATCTGGAGGTTCGCAATCCCTTCCCGGCTACCTCTCTCTCGCCGTCGGCGGTGGCTAGTGATCTGCTCTCTGGCCCTGGCGTCGGTGCGAGTTGGTGGCCAGCTAGGGGACCGGGGCAAACCTTGGCCGGTCCGGCCGGTCCGGCGGCGGCAACGCCCAAGGGCGCTGCTTTCCTCCATGGAGGCGCAGCCGAGGTCCCCTGCTTCCACCCCGACCCACCCTGCCCGGGTGAAAACCTTATATCCTCTCGGATTTGGCGGCGGCGGCGCCTTGCGCGTCGTGAACTTGCTGGAGGCGCCGTTAGGGAGGCGGGTTGCGGTCGGGAGGCGCTGCAGGTGAGGGATGAAGCTGCCTCCTCTTCATCGTTCGTTTCCACGAAGCGTATTTCCACCTAGCTGGGCATGGACCGTGGCGGAGCGGCCGGCTAGGGATATCCCAAATCGAAGTGGCCGCACTATGTCCACCTTCCGATGTGAGGGCGGCATTCTTTGAGCTCTAGGGTGAGCTCCTCGAAATCCCGACGGTGCGGCGCCTACTAGACATGGCGAGGGGGTAGGGTCCCTCTTCGGTGGTTGAGATGGAAGATGTTGTTCCCCTTCCTATCTAGGTGTTCCTGGAGCATGGCCATCTTTTGAAGGTCGGATATGCCCTGCTTTGCTGCTCTGTTTTTCCTCATTTGATCCTAGTGTGGGAGTGCTCGGCCTTTGCTAGCTGTAATCTTAATTTCCTTTGCATTAGCTGCTTGTGGAGGCTGTAGTTAGCGTTTCAGTCCAGTGTTTCCATTGTATCGTTCTGACCGATGTAATTTGGTTGTTTGCTGTAACTCCTGGCCGGTTGATGGCTTTGTTAATTCAAAGCCGGGCTCATCGCGAGCCTTCGTTCTAAAAAAAAACACCGTGTCCCGAGTCCAATGTTCCCCATCGATCCAAGGTCCATAATTCGGGACCCCCTACCCGAGATCCGTCGGTTTTGACACCGACACCAAGGAGATGGCGCTCACGTTTATGAGTGTGGACAAGAACAACATGTCACCGGAGAGGAGGGCTTGGTTCGCGAACCGGCAGAAGAAAATGTTCGCTCGCGACGGCTTGAACTAGGTAAGAGCATGACCACGACCACGATGGCTGTCTATTTTGAAGGCTGGCTGCATGAACTTGCGTGTACTATGGCCATTTAGCTACACCATTTGTTCTTTTCTTATTTTGCATGCACAGCGGACGAGATGTGGTCGCGTGTTGGACGTACGACCGGCGCATCCACAAATCCAGATGAACATGGCTACATTGCCTCGCCAAACGTCCGTTTGGGCTCGCGCGTTGGAGTTGGCCTAAAACAAAGAAGCGAAGAAAATTCTGAATGGGGAAAGATTCTTTCTCACCCACACGCACCCGCCACATGTACAACAGACGAGGCACACGCGCACACCGTCAGATATACGTTGCGTCCCCATCATCAGTTCGGGTCGGCGGCTTTGCCTACTCCCTCGCCTATTGGTTCCGTAGTCATCGCTCGATACGAGTAGTAGTTTATGCAGCGATCTGGAGTGGCGGACGAGTGGCCACGCACGGTAGGCCTCTTTCCTTCCGGAGTGGCGAGCGGCTTGCCAGCCAGCAGGCGTCGGGTTCTGTCAAATGAGTTGATGACCTGGAGCGGGGAGGAGCACGCTTCGGATTTCAACACGGGCGATGTGTGTATCCTATATTATCCCCTGGGCCACTTGGACGAGATAAATCTTGCTGTCTGGTCGTTGATGGTGGCGCCCATGGGTGGCCTCACAGCCTTGTCTACTTGTTTGTGCTCTGTTTCTTTTGTTCGCTTTCATCCAGCTAAACTTGTTGTTTTCACTTCATAAAATGTCAAGGATTGGACCGGTCGGGTTGAGGGCCAACGAGAGAAGTAAAAAAGAACGGTGGTGCCGCACCCTTGTATTTCAATCCAGCAGTCCGGGTGAAAGCAATCGAAATTTTAAACAAGCCCGATCTACATGTGATCGCATTTTATTTTGAGGTACGCAATTAATCTTGAATACTACTCGTAAAGAAGCGATGTAAACAACTCGATTCCAAAACATCCCATAAAACTGAGAATTCATTAAATATAAACTTGAATTGATCCAAATTAAACGTGTGTGTCGCTATGACAACAGTTATCCACGATACCACGGATAGCGATTGTCACTGGTTGGTGTCAATCTGTTATCCATGTTATTACTGGCGGTGGTGGCTTTCTGTAGACATCTCTACCTTTTCCTTTTTTTTCTATATCTTTCCTACTACGTACTACGTTGAACCGATCGAAATTTCGTTGATTTCGCTGTCGTTGCGGAAGAAGCCTGGTCGCCGGAGGTATCGCGGCCTCTCGCACCCAAGGAAAGGATCGCTCCATAAAGTAGGTGACCTGAGATTGCACGGCTCGTCGCCGTAGCCTCTGATGACATGAGCCAATAGGCAACGCGCGGCGCTAAACCAATGTTGGAGATGCTCTAAATTTGGGGCGTCGGATAAGCATCTTCAACAGCTGCGCAAACGCGCGGCGCGCTAAAAAATAGTTTGCCGCGTGCCCATCGTCAGGTTTGGCGCGGCGCACAGCGCTGGCCCCATCAGCCGCGCTAAAATGCAGCGTGTGCAAGTCCATATTTATTGCATTTTGAACACAGAATAAATTTCACATAGATATAAAAAAGATACAAATATATTTCACATAGTTAAAACGATACAAATAGATAAAAACAAGTTCATAGCATAGATAGATAAAACCGAACTATGGTGCAACTACATAAAATTAAACTACTGTGCAACTAGATAAAACTACGGTGCAGTTAGAACTACTACGAGTCCTCATCATCATCTTCATCCTCGGAGGTGTTGTCCGAGGTATCGATCCATATGTCCTCCCAACGTTCATCGTCTGACGTGAAGATCTACCTCCCACCTACTTCAACGATATCGCACTGCGATATCGCCAATGCCTTCCACCGACGCCGATCCGCCCGTTCCGCGCGGCGCCTTGCCGTCCTCTCCGCCCAGTAGGCGCGCTCGTTGGCGACGTCCTCCGGGTGGCGCCGGCGTCACTCCACCATGGCTCGCTCGTCCTCCTCGGCGACGAGTAGGCGGCGCTGCAGCCGAACATGGTTCGCACGGTCCTGGTCCGTGATCAGACGAGGCGGAGGGGCGACGGCCTGCGCCTGTTCGCGCGTGTGGACGTCCCGGAAGTTCATCTGCGATGGGGGCTTCTCTAGGCGCCACGCCGCCGCGTTGTACGCGCGGGCCGCCTCATTTGTGGTCCAAAACGAGCCGAGCCGGACGTTGCCGGACCGGATCTCGGCGGAGTACCAGCCGTTGGGGCGCTCGCGGACGCCGCGGTAGCCCGAAGATCCCCGGCGGCGCGGCGGCATGGTGGCGCGGTGGTGGCGGGGTGCTGGAAGCGGCGAGAAGCGTGGAAGCGGCGAGGTGGCGAGGGGAAGGGCGTGTGGCAGTGTGGTGGAGCGCGTGGCGAGCGCCGCATTTTATAGAAGCGCCCGAAGCGGCGCGCCAAATCTACCGCGCGAGCTGCCGCAATCTCCCGCGTGCGCTGTCGCTTCCCGCGCGCGGTAATTTCCCGCCACCGCTGGAGCGCGCGAAAAGTTGCCGCGCGCGCTAAAACCCCAGTTTACCGCACGCGCGTCTTTTGGCGCGTCTGTTGAGGATGCCCTTAGCGCGTGCCCAATCCTTTTTGCGCGTGCACTATTTTACAACTTCTGTTGTACCTGTTCGGCGTCCAAAAACCCGAATTTTAGCGCGTGGAGTAGTTTTTTGTGCGCTTGTTGGAGATGATCTTAGACTGGCGTCGTACAAGTAGTCGATCGAGTAGTGAAAAAATCAGGAAAATCGACGCGTTCGCTCTCCTAGTCTCTGTTCCACTGTATTTAGTACCTGATCGAATGCTCCTTGCTCATATACTGATACAAAAGTACTCCTCTCTCTCTCTCTCTCTCTGCAAAAATCTTGCGATGAGGTAAGAAGTTTATCTGCAGTACGTAGTACAAGATAGGTAATTCACCGTGATATTCAAGAAAAAGGTAATTCACCATGAATATTGTATACTCCCTCAGTCCATCCGTTTCTAAATATTTGTCTTTTTAGATATTTTAAATGGTTACCACATACGGATGTATATAGACATATTTTAGAGTGTAGATTCACTCATTTTGCTTTGTACGTAGTCACTTGTTGAAATCTCTTGAAAAACAAATATTTAGGAATGGAGGGAGTATGTAAGAAATTAAAGTATTTCCTCCTATTCATATTACTTGTCACAGTTTTAGTCCAACTTCAGCACAAAGTTATACGTACTAAATCAAACCTATTGAGAATTTGCCAAGAATGCCTTTGTATACAAATCAAACCTGTTTTTCATAGATGAAATCAAACCTTTTTACCCTTGCAAAAAAAAAAACGTTTTAAAACATTTGCTTTAGAGGAGGAGATTTTCCTTTTCATTTGGCGAGTAGCTAGGCAGAAGATAGGGTCACATCACATCAGTTGTCGCTCTCATCGCTACCCTTGTCAAATTTGAGCCAAAAGTTAAAGAGTACCCACCAACACCTTTGCAAAAACGGCCAAAGGCTTCTGCCCTCGTTCGTTCCCCTTTCCCCGGAACTTCTCCGACCCCCAGCAGCGTCGCCGGCGGCCATGCCTGAGCTTGTGTACGCCAATCTGTCTTGCATTCCGAATCTCGATTGCGTCTCGGCCCCGCCGCCGCGCCCTTTGTGCGCCTCTGCGGCGGCCTACCTCGCCCTCCACCTCGCCGCGCCTGTGGCCGTCGTCGTCGTCTGGTGGCTCTGGAGGAACCTCCTGCTTCTGCCTCTGCCTCTGCCTCTGGAGGGGTTCGCGGGCGGTGGAGACGGCCTCCGCCTGCCGGAGCAGCAGCCGCCCCGCACCCACACCTTGGTGGACGCGGACGGTGTCGCAGTCGCCGCGGCAGCCGCCCGCGGCTTCTTCGAAGAGGAAGAGACCACCCGTCCAATCCTCCTCTGTCGCAGGGCGCCCCACGACGGCGCCGACGGGTACTTCCGGTACCCACAAATCCACTACCTCGAAGCAGTTCCTCAAGTCCGCCTCATCGACGCCGAATTCATGGAGGAGATGACGCGGGGGGCGCGTCACGGCGTCGGCATGCTCAGGCAAGCAGCGATCCACTACGACGACCCCATCCGCAGGTGTTGCAGCACTCTACCAATTTCTCACCCATATCTTTCTTTCCTTCTACAGTAGTAAGTATCTTGTTTGTACGATTTTCCTTTTTTGCCGGAAATTTCATTGTGTACGACGTCTCTCAGTCAGAAGACACTGTCTGTCCCTGTTGCTCTGTCAGGTTCAGTTAGGAAACCTGGCTTTACAGTTGCTCTCTTCATTCACTACTCTCTCAAACGTTCAGCATATTAATTTTCTCAATGGGATTGAACCAACTCTGGGTTTCCATTTTAAGGTAGTAGTGTACAGGTATTTCTCCCGGCTAAAGATGCAAACAGCCAGTGATTTAGCCAGATTTACAGCCACAAGTTGTTCCAAAGGTCAGCTAACTGCTGGAATATACAAGTTTGAAACACAAAGCTCAAGCTGCACTTATCCTTTACACCAGTGGGTTTCTGCTCTTCATTTTCTACACACACGCACTCTATGTTTGGCTGTGAACTGTTGTTCCGTTGATCAAATGGAAAATGAGTTGCCTGATTCAAGTTTTTTTTTACTTGATTAGCATTACACCGTTGAATGAATGCAATGGCTAATGTTGTAGTCTGTAGTCCAAAATGTTGTATTCAGATGTTATCTGGGTTTCATGCTGCACACTTTGTTAGCCGATGTCACGCCATCTAATGGTCAATATTGCAGTAAATCTGAGTACTAGCAAATAGTAATAATAATAATAAGCACTCGGAACTCCATCTAGGCACTGCTTATTTCGTACGTACCAGCAACCTCTGTTCCTATGTTAGGATAGCTCCCTGGAGCACTCTTCAATTTTCAACTCCAGAGAGGATGTACACGTTATTGTGAGAGTGTAGGTGTTGTAGGGTGTAGTGTGGCGGTGTTCTCAGTTCCTTATGTATTCTCTGTCGATCGCGTAGTTGTGTGCGTGATCCGGGTATCTTGAGATCAACATTTTATGAGGGTTCCCCATCACTCTGTATCGTTCGGCCGTGTACTCTTGTATGGTTGCTTTATATATAAAGCGGGGCGAAAGCCTGTTTCAAGATTTTTTTAAATATTATTTTCTCTGAAATGGGCAACAGTTTCTCCCTGCCTGTCACGGCTCTAGTAGGAGCAGTTTAGTATTTTCTTTTCTAGAATACAGCTTGGTATTTTTTGTGTGGGCAGTAGATTTTACTAGACGTACTATGTGAATATGGTATTTTCCTCGGGATTTTATAAAATGTGCAACAGTTCTTGTCTCGAAGGGAATCACGGGAGCACTATCTGTGCAATGTGCTTTGATATGGTAGTTCCTCCAGATTTTTCTGTAATGTGCATTGTTTAAAGTCTCGTTGTTACCTTCGGAGTTGACTGGGGTGTCGATTTTTCTTGCGCTCTTGTCGCTACTTTTACTGTTGCTGGACTTGGAGCGGCATCTGCGCCGTCGTTTTGGCTTTTGCCCGGGGGTTTAATTTTCTGGATTGTTGCCGTCGTCCTCCTTAGGCGTATCCACCATGTATATATCGTATGATGAGGTGGCAGTCCAGCGCCCCAGTGATTCTGAATTGTCTCCTGCACCGACGTCCATACCATTGGTATCATCAGAGTCGAAGTCGAGCATGTCTGATATGTTGTCGACAGAGGCTATGAAGTGGGTGGTGGGTGGGCAACGAATTCCCTCATCGCCTGCTTCCCACTCGAGCCGGACACAGTTCGGCCATGAGTTTCCTGACAAAAAGAGAGAGATTTTAACGAGTTTAGTACGTCGCCAAGGGGCGAGTGCTGGAAGATATCCGCAGCGGTGAACTCCATTACCGGAGCCCAACTAGGCTCGTCGAGCTCTGGAGCACGCGGACAGGAACCCACAGCCGGATACGAGTCCGGGGGTCCGGCGTCACAGGCTTCTTTAGGGGTGAGGCCTGTGTTCGGCTCTACCGCCGATGAGTGTGCGGCCCGCAGGGCGGGGTCCATCCACCCGTCCTTGGGTAATGCAGTCTGCTCCAGATTTAGGTCCGGGGACACTGCAGGGGTGATATCCCGAGCATTGTCCGTCAGCAGGTCTAGGCCGTGCTCGTCGTGATTGTCTGACGCTCTTGGCACAGGCCGAAACCCATTGAAGATCAAGTCTCCGCGAATATCGGCCGTGTAGTTCAGGTTTCCGAACCTGACTTGGTGGCCAGGGGCATAGTTGTCGATCTGCTCCAGTTGGCCAAGCGAATTGGCCCGCAGTACGAAGCCGCCGAACACGAAGATCTGTCCGGGGAGAAAAGTCTCACCCTGGACCGTGTTGTTGACGATGATTGAAGGAGCCATCAAGCCTTGCAGCGACGACACAGAGGAACTCTCAATGAAAGCACCAATGTCGGTGTCAAAACCGGCGGATCTCGGGTAGGGGGTCCCGATCAGTGCGTCTTAGGGTGATGGTAACAGGAAGCAAGGGACACAATGTTTACCCAGGTTCGGGCCCTCTCGATGGAGGTAAAACCCTACTTCCTGCTTGATTGATATTGATGATATGAGTAGTACAAGAGTAGATCTACCACGAGATCGTAGAGGCTAAACCCTAGAAGCTAGCCTATGATGATTATGATTGTGATCGTCCCTCTAAGGACCAAACTCTCCGGCTTATATAGACACCGGAGAGGGTTAGGGTTTACATGGAGTCGGTTACAAAGAAGGAAATACAATATCCGGATCGCGAAGCTTGTCTTCCACGCAAAGAAGAGTCCCATCCGGACACGGAACGGAGTCTTGAGTCTTGTATCTTCACGCTCCAACAGTCCGAACAAAGTATAGAGTCCGGCCGTCCGGATACCCCCTAATCCAGGAATCCCTCAATAGCCTCCACACAAAATCTAACCGTTACACACATTTGACCCAACTCGGTCAGACCGAATGGAGAAACTCGGTGAGACCAATTTAGTTCAAAACGTGAACGTTAGGAATCTCGGTGGGACCGATGAGATCAACTTGGTGGGACCGATGTGCTAGGGCTAGGGTAAAACCTCATCTCAGTGAGACTGATCGCATGAACTCGGTGAGACCAATTTCAGCAATTGATCAAACAGAGAGTTGGACAAGCAAACTCGGTGGGACCGATCGCTCATTTCGGTGAGACTGAAATGTTACGAAAAGGACACAGAGAGTTTGCACTGCGAACTCGGTGGGACCGATCGCTCATTTCGGTGAGGCCAAAATGTTACAAAGGGAAACAGAGAGTTTGCAAAGCCATCTCGGTGAGACCGAGGCCGTATCGATGAGACCAAATTTATTAGGGTTTCTGGCTATGGCTATGACAAATGAACTCGATGGCACCGGATACATGAAATCGGTAGGGCCGAGTTTGACTTTAGGTTTGGGCCAAATGTGGAAATGAGAAAATGGTTGAGGGTTTTGGAGCAATATCACTAAGCACTTTGAGCAAGTAGACCATTAAGCAACACCTCATCCCCTTTTAATAGTATTGGCTTTCCTATGGACTCAATGTGATCTTGGATCACTAAAATGAAAATGAAGAGTCTTGATCCTTTGCCAATCTTTGTCCTTAGCATTTTGAGGGGTCCACATCTCCAGTCCATGCCATGCCAATCATTGAACTTTCTGAAATATTTAACTTGAATGGATATTAGTTCAATGAGCAGTATGTTGTTATGAATTACCAAAACTACCGGGGGATTAGTTGCACATCAATCCCCCCTTTTTGGCAATTGATGACAACATATAGATCAAAGCTTCGACAAATGATAATATTAATGAAGTACATCGTCGCTTTGAGAAGTATGTGATAAGTAAGAGCTCCCCCTAAATTTTTGCATTATTTAAAATTTGCTTTTGAATGCAAATGCACAATCGATTAGGATCATGGGTTACTCTTCCATGTCACATACATCTTGGTGGAGCGCTCAAAATGTTAAGCTATAAGAAACATGCACTCATTACCAAGGACAAGCATGATTAATCATACACATATCATCAAGCAAGCACACAATAAAGCATAGTATATATGATCAAATATATGATCATAAGAGTATCTCACACACAAGCACAAAAATTGTAGCATGCAAACGATCAAAGCAAAAACGACCAAAGTAGCAAGAGAGGCAACAAAAAGGCAAAATGCGCTCTCTCTCTCTCAAAGCCTAAAGATCTATAAACTTTCTCCTACTTTGGCAACAAGTTACCAAAAAGCTTGAAAATGATTATTGCTATGCGGCACTCTAGGCACGATCTCCGGGAGCTTCTCAAGGGGTCTTCTGGCTGGTTGCTCCGGTGTGCGTAGATGGCGTGGAGACACTACAAAGGAAAGACGCATCCATGACATTTTTGGCCGAACGAAATTTTTTTCTATCATGCTTATGACACCTCTATGACGATAATTGTGACAAAATATTGTATCATCATAGATGTGGTGGGCTCCTACTTTTATGACAAAAAATCATGACAGAAAATGGGCTTTTCATCCTGGGCGGGCTGGAGACGCAGCTGCATGACATTCTTTGGGCCGTCCATGACGGAAAAAACCGTGGTAGAAGAGAGGACGAGGAAAATATCGGGGAGTTCCCAGCTACGGTGGGTGGTCCGGGACGAGCGATGCACGGAGCGGTTGCACGTTTCTTTTGTACACATACACGCGTGGGTGCGAGGCGTTGGGCTCTAACTGAACCCGAGCGATTGCACTGGCTACGCGTTACTGAACCCGAGCGATCGATCGATCCCTGGCTGTTAACTGAACCCGATCGAGCGATTCCTTCGCTATTGCTGCTAACTAAAGTCGATCGACCTGCTGCCTCTTGATGAACAATGAGCATTGTTGGGGGTTGGATAAATAGTTCCCGGTGGGGGTTGGATGAACATGCCCCCGTGGTAGTAGAGGCCGTTTCCGCTGGATGAACAGGACCCTGATCGAGCCGGTTGGGGTGGATGAACAGGACCCCGTGCAGGGCTGGTTGAACAGTAGTCGGTGGAGGGCTAGATGAACAATAGCCCGTGGAGGGGTGGTTGAACAGTATTCGGTGGAGGCTGGATGAACAGGAGAAGTCTATAGGAGGTCGAAGAGAAGTCTGTTTCCTCCGTTTTGCGGTACGCCACACCCCTCCCGATGAACGGGACCCCATTTCAACCATAGGAGGTCGAAGAGAAGTCTGTTTCCTCCATTTTGTGGTACGCCACACCCCTCCCGATCAACAGGACCCCATTTCGACCGTAGAAGGTCGAAGAGAAGTCCGTTTCCTCCGTTTTGCGTTATACCACACCCCTCCCAGTGAACAGGATCCTATTTCGACCGTAGGCGATCGAACAGAAGGCCATTTCCTTTGTTCCGCGGTACGCCAAGCCTCGTTTCGGCTAATCCGTCCAAGCCGGTTGGCTCCTAATGAACACGATGCATTTTGTTGCCTCCCGATGAACACGACGACGCAGTTTCTCCATTCCGACCCAGCCAGTTGGATGCCGATGAACAAGGCGCCGTTGTTGCTCTCCGCTGCCTCTCCATGTACACGAGCCCTGGCCGTACGTATGCGTGAGTAGGCGTTCGAGACCCCACCCGTATGTATCTTACGTGGCCCTATTTACTTTCTTGCACCCTGGTTGTACGTACGTGTACATGATATTGACGGGACGGCGTCACATGCTACGTCCGCGCCTCTACTATGACACGTGCCATTCCTTACTTGGCCATGGTTCATCGTTGCAGCCTGGAGATAGACCGATCGACCAATATGTACATACACGTTCAGGACCAGAATGACAACTCTACGTACGCTTCGACCAGGTGGGTCCTGACAGTCAGGGAGGATAAGAAGGCACTTCCTTGCATGCAAAGTTATTGCTGGTGGGTCCCAGCTGTCAGGGGAAGAATCATTTTTTTGCTCGTAATATGGCCGCACTTCCTTGCGTGCGAAGATGTAGCTGGTGGGTCCCAGCAGTCAGGGGGGAAACGTTTTTTTTATGAAATACGGTGGCCCGTCCGGTGTTTCCCCGCTGTCAGGTGGAGGAATAATTATTTTAGGCGTAATAAGGTTGCACTTCCTTGCTGCGGCCGTGGACCGAACTGCCAGCCTCTCCATGTACAGTACTCTTACGGTGGAAGTCGTTCCTTGACCACATTGACCACGCCGCGCCGAGAGCACCAAGGTGGTGGACAACGGCGAGGCCTAGGAAGGGGACGACACGGAGCCGGGGAAGACGCGACAGTGGATGCCCATGCGGAGAGGAGTACGAGGGTTGACGGGTTCGGCTGCGGTGTGAGGTTGCTGTCACCGCAGAATAACATGGATTGTGGGTGAGTAGAGGGAAGGCCTGGCCAAAGGTTGGAGTAGGGTGGGACAGTCAGGCGTGCGTGGCAGCAGAGCCGGCCATTGGAGGCAGGACCAGTCAGCACGACCGACGCTCGTTTGGGCGGCTCGAGCAAGAAGACCAGAGGTTGAAGAAGCACTATGGCTATTGGATGGACATCGTACGATCACTGGAGTTAGAATCGTTCATATTGACTCAGTTGACAAAGCCCTCTGTCCGCGTCAACTTAGTAGGCCCACAAGCCAGCCTCCCATTATGGTGGGTCCCAACTAGTAGGGGGAGTATTCATTTTTTGTGCTTAATAAGGAGGCACTTCCTTGCGTGCGAAGATACATCTGGTGAGTCTGAGCTGTCAGCGGGGGGAACGTTTTATTTGCGAAATATAGAGGCCCTTCCGGTGGGTCCCTGCTGTCATGTGGAGGAATAATTTTTTACGCGTAATAAGGTTGCACTTTCTTGCTGCGGCCGTGGACCGAGCTGTCAGCCTCTCCACATACAGTACTCTTCCGATGAAAGTCGTTCCTTGACCACATTGACCACGCTGCGCCGAGAGCACCAAGGCGGTGGACGACGGCGAGGCCTAGGAAGGGGACGACGCGGAGCCGGGGAAGACGCGGCAGTAGATGTCCACGTGGGTAGGAGTACGAGGGTTGACTGGTTCGGCTGTGGTGTGAGGCTGCCATCGCCGCAGAATAATAGGGGTTGTGGGGTGAGTAGAGGGATGTCCTGGCCAGAGGTTGGAGTAGAGTGGGGCGGTGAGGCCTGCACGACAGTAGAGCCGGCCACGAGAGGCAGGAGTAGGCGGCATGACCGGCGTTGGTTTGGGTGGCTGGAGCAAGAAGACCAGAGGTTGAAGAAGCACTACGGCCGTTGGATGGACATCGTACGGTCACTGGAGCTAGAATCGTTCATATTGACTAAGTTGACAAAGCCCTTTGTACGCGTCAAGTTAGTAGGCCCACAAGTCAGCCTCCCACCATGATGGGCCGAGCTAGCAGGGGGAGTTTTCATTTTTTGTGTGTTGACCACGCCGCGCCGAGCGCATCCAAGGTGGTGGACGATGGCGAGGCCCCGTACAGCAATGAGCCGGATATGGGAAGACGCGGGAGTGGAGTCACAGACGGAGAGGTGTACGAGGGTTAACTGGTTCTGGTGTGGCATGGTTCGGCGGTCGATGGAGAAGAACAACAGGTGTGGAGGGGTGGAGGGATGGCCTAGGCGGCGGTGGGCTAGCGCTTCACAGGGAAGCATGCTAAGCAGATCTACTAGCAGCAGGAGGCGGGAGCAGGTGGTCCCGACGTTGCTGGAGGAAGAAGACGAGAGATTGAAAATGGATGCCGGTCGTTGGATGTAAATTCAAAGGCTATCGATGTCAATCATTTGTTGACTAAGTTGACAATGACTTGCGTTGGCTTCGACCTATTGGCCCACATTTCAGCCTCCAAAAATGTGGCACATATTTAACCCATTTTTTTCCAGAATTTACGGTCCATTTGATCTTTCTTTTAGAATTACAATCCGTTTGCTGGGCTGGGTGAACAAATAATATAGCATCCATGCGGCCTTTTTTTTAAACTACAGCCTTTTTCACTTTTTTGAAATACACGAATTTACTGGGCTGGCTGAACAAATAATGTAGCTTTCGTGTGGCCATTTAGTTTTTTCTAAAAAATTATAGCACATTTGCACTTTCTCGAAAATCACGATTTTGTTGGGCTGGTTCTAATTATAATGTTGAGTTGGGCGCAACAATATTATCAAAAAATAAACATGGGCTGAGCATTTTGTATTAAATATATTTAAATAATAAGTACTTTATTATTATATTGTCTTTAAATGTTACCAAGCTTTACACAATCACCAGGATCTTCGTTGCCTTAATGTTAAAAATCCAGGATTTTATTCTTAAAAACATATTTTTATAAGTTAATAAG